>NW_015505434.1:553566-563137 GCF_001515645.1 Sinocyclocheilus grahami
TCTATATATATATATATATATATATATATATATATATATATATATATATATATATATATATATATAGTACATGTATAAAACTATTACAGAATTACATTGTAACAAAAAAACTTGATTGGAAATGATGAATAATCATAGCATTATGTTCACAATTGATATTTCTTTGGATTTATTTTTTATTTACACATCACGTGTCATATTTCATTTCATGATTTGATATATAATAACTTTATGATGATGAATGAAATTACACCAATTAGTAATCAATTTATTTAAACAATTGATCATTTTTTTAACCTAAATATTATTATTATTATTTTTTGTCATTCATTTTTGGTCATGGATGTTAATAGTTGGCATGAAAAAGGTTGAAGACCGCTCTCATATAGATATACTGGTGTTCAGACTTGCATTTCCACTTTTTGCCACATTGTGATGCACTAATACATAACCTGAAATAAAGTTTCTATCTACGGCTTCTGGGAAACAGTACATTTATTTTACATAAATGCATCTTGAATAGAATTATTCGTCACTTGTTAATAAAACGTCAGTCTGTCAGTGGCAAATCATCCGAATGAGTCTTGCTTCCTGTTGAGATGGTCCAAGCCATAAACACACACATACACACACACACGCACACACGGACTCACTGGCTTCCATGTTTTACGAGGACATTTCATAGACATAATGGTTTTTATACTGCACAAACTGTATTTTCTATCCATTTAACCTAACCCTACCCCTCACACAAAACTTTCTGCATTTTTAGATTTTCAAAATAGATCATTCTTTATGATATTCTGTAAGGTTGTGTCTTCATGGGGACCAATATAAAAAAATAAATAAAAATATCCACACAAGGTCAAAGGTTACTGGTATTGCTATCCTTGTGGGAACATGTGGTCCTCATAACATAGGGAATACCAGGACCACACACACACACACATTTGTTCTTATTCATAAACGAAGTTTCTGACTAGTAGAATTGACGTCTATTGATTTAATGCTGAGATTATGACATTTTTATCCACTAACCCTCACTCATTTTTATCTCTATAGGCCTACATATATTTATATGTAAATTCAAATTATATTTAAATTCAATGTATCCATAGGTTTTTATTTTTTCTTTTGTCAGATTTAGCTCACAAACACGCACATACACCCACATAATGGATAAACACACACTCGTTGGGCAATTCATTACACTGAGGTGGACTTGGAGTTGTGTAAATGATGCACCAAGACAGTGCTCTTTGTTTCAAATGAACATTTTGGCTGAATGCATACTTTAGCAGCAAGCGGGTAAAATATCTGCCTGTTAAATATGCCATATATATATGTCAGCCAGTGCATTTGTTATCAAGCAGCATCTGTCTCATCTGTGGCCAAAAGTGATCCAAAGTTACACACATTAGGACGAGCACACTGGGCAGCCGATCTGATCATATGACTCGAACCACAAACTCTCCCTTGAGAAATAACATTGTGTCTGCTGTGGCCATGAGGCTGGGACATATCTGGTAGTTGTTCAAACAGATGAGAATATGCTTGCATTAATAATATGTTTACTAGACATGAAAAGGAAGGGTATGTGAGACCGCCAAGTCATCCATACAGGGTTATTAATATGATGTTATGTATAGAAGGTTTGTTGACATTTTAAAGATCCATGCACCAGATTTCATTATAGTAATTACTAAATGAGCCTCAAAGGAATAAAAAAAAGTGTCACTTGATATTTGCTGTTAATTGGTAGCACTTTATAGTAAGGATCCATTTGTTAACATTAGTTCACTATATTAACTAACGTTAACTAACAATGGAAAATACTTCTAAAGCATTTATTATCTGTTAATAGTATTTAACAGAACTGAGCTAACATGAACTAACACAATAGAAAGAAAAAGAAAAAAGAAAGAAAATAAAATATCAATGATTAACAACATAGAATAATAAATATTGTAACAAATGTTTTGCAAATTACAGAGAGTTAGTTGCAATGTTACATATAGATAGTAGAATGTCTAAAGTGGACTATCAAATAAAGTGTAACCAAGAGGTTTTATCATCATTTACTCAACTTTTTTAGTATGAGTTTATTTTTCTGAGGAACATAAAATAAGATATTTTAAAGAATGTTTCAATTGTTTTTGCCTATACAATGTCAATAGGGTCAACATAATATCAGACTCCACTGACTTTCATATGGACAAAAATATTTGTGTATGTGTATGTGTGTGTGTGTGGTCTGCAAAAAACAGAAAGTCATACCAGTTTGGAACACTATAAGAGTGAGTAAATCATGACAGAATTATCCCTTTGATAAGCTACATCCTTGTGAAAACTATGATGTAAAATAAATGACAATTCACAACCCTTTCAACACATTACCCTGCTCTTTTGAACAATTTTCCACTTAGTGTGGTCATATTTGCAGTGCTTTAGCATGAGTCAAGTTCATTGACGGCTAGTTTCACAGTGAATATCAAGTGCTCTTTGTGGGATAGCACTATCTGGTCAATTCACTGCTGTCTAACATTTTCCAAAGCGTCACAGTCCATGTGTCGCCCACTGCTTGACCAAATAGCAATGTCTTTGTTGTTAGTGTTGCAACATAACAATCTGAGCGCAGAAAGTTTACATGATTCATGTCGCATCACACTTTGAGGCGCAAAGACCATGATGACTGACAAATGGCCATTAACTTATATGGTCATGTCATAGCATTTAAAATAGCAGATTCAACCCGAATTAATTTTAAAATGTTATAACATTTCATATATAAACAGTATTTCATATATAAAAGTTGACAAAGAAACGGCAACGGTTTAGTAGTTTATAGTTTGTAGACAAAACCTTCTCTGCGACTGGTCAATAGATGGAACTGTTGCTCAGGCTTTTGTTTTTAGTCTTCAGGGAACCTTCCAGCTCGTAAATGTGTGTTTCATAGCTTGGTTTAAATTGTGAGAATTCTAAATTTTTCAAAACTCTCTGTGCTAGACAGACACCCCTGACACTTCATCAATGAAAATTAAACAGGACTGTCGCTCTCTCAGACTATTTTTAGGCACCTTTTGCAAAGCTTCACTTTAATTAATACGTCATTGCTCTCTCTGTCATACCCGTGAATTTGAATGTACAGCTATTCAGAATGCCAGATTGCAAAATACACTCCATTGTACAGAACGTCCATATACATTTTGAAAAAGTGACCTAGACCTGAGAGATATAAAGAGCTTCAATGTCACTGGCTGATTCAGTGTGATAGATGCATTTCTAAAGGGCTGGAGCCGAACTGAATCTCGCTCAGATGTTCCTCCGTCTCACTGAGACAATGATTCCTCTGGTTGCTAGGAAACCTGCACCTCAATCTCCTCAGCTGGTCTCCAACCTTCCTTGAGGTGCCTCTAACGATCAATCACCTTCCTGCATGAAAACTGGCTTCAAATTAGGGAGAAATATGTATGGCCACTTAATCACTTTCAGCATTATGTTATTCTGTGGACAGAGTGTGAAATGTCCAAAACCACTTCATGTGTCTGATATTAGAATACGCTTCTGGCGAAGTATTAATTAATGCTTCTCAAATGTCTGGTTGTGTCTTTCACTCATTTCCTTTCGTCTTCTCTTTCCTGCCATCCATCTGTTGCTCATTTCCATTTCTTCTGGTTCCGTCTGTGATAGAAACAAGCCCTCTTCTGTGCTGCATGCACCATTTATAATAATGATTTATTATATTAACTGATGTGGTTTGTGTTCAATTATAACAAAGAAAAGTGAGCCAAACTTCTAAAATATCATATATAAGATTAGCGACACAATATAACTTCTAGAATCAACAATAACTCAAATCACACAACTTTTACGTCTTTGATTAAAACGAATGTGTTGAAATCAAGGGCATCTTTTCGAACAATCCTCAATGAGACATGAACATAGCTCTCTATTCAGTTCAATTCAACTGTCATATGCCAAAAAAAAAAAGGTCATTATTTTTATTGTGTTTCACTTAAATTACTTCTCTGTGGTAGTTTGATTCCCAAACACAAAGGGGCGGTTTCCCGGACAGAGCTTAAACCTAGTCCTAAACTAAAATGGCCCTTTAAACCAGATTGACAGAGATCTGCTTCTCTGTTATGACTTTAAATAGTCTTAGTCTAGTCCAGAATTTGGAACACTATAAGTTTAATGGGCTGATTTCCTAAACTAGAGCTACTTCAGGACTAAATTGAGGCTTAAATGAAACCTACCAGCATGATCAAAGAAGCCCGTGAATATAAATCTGCACTGATTTTTTATGAAACATACACACACAGGTTTGTGTTTGTGAATTGTGGGGACATTCCATAGGCGTAATGGTTTTTATACTGTACAAACTGTATGTGCACATTAGACAATATGCTACAGGTAGATTTCTAAAATTTCCTGTTGACTGGAACTCCTTAATTATTGTCCTAATGGTGGAAATGGAACTTTTCAATGCTTGCTTGCTTGCTTTCTTTTATTCATTTTATTTTGACTTTCTATTTTGTTCTATTTTTTGACTTTGTGTTTTATGAAGGCCAACAATCCGTTGCCTCACATCAGAGCTATATTCTTTGGTTTTACTCTTTGTGATGGATGATTAAGGAAATTTGGTCTTTGTTTTCCTCATATTTATACTCCTATAGACACCCTGGTGTGCTAACAAATGTAAATATTTTGTTGAAAAGTCTTCTTTTTTTTTTTACTTTAATTTTTAATTACTTTTTTTTTTTTTTTAACATCAAAAGGATAAACAACACAGATTTATTTTCATTTTATCTTCTTTGATCATATGTATTTAGGGTGCCAATAATTCTGACCATGACACGCATACACTGTCATGCTAATTCATGACAGATTGTTTTAAATTAGTCATAAATCAATCTAGTTTATTTTAGTTTAGGACTCCATCTGTATTTAATCTGTTTCAGAAAGCCATTTTTAAAGCCATGATTAACTATTCTAGATTAAGCCTACTCCAGACTTAATTTAGACCCTGCCTAGGAAACCGCCCTTAAATCTCAAACTTAGCAAAACCTTGCTATATTATAATACATAATGATAAAATTAATATCTTGATTACAAATTAATGGAACGCAAAAAGATAGAAACGACATTTGTAAATTCAGCAGTTTCTGGAGCAAAAATGCTCATCAGTGACCAATTTATGATTTTTTTTAAATCTTGGATGAGGCCAAGATAGAGCTTTCTATCCAAATTTTAAAGTGCTACAGTGTGTGTGGTGCAAATCTAAAACCTTAATAAACACCATACCTACAGAGAGACTGTTCAGCAAGGACTGATTTTGAATCTTTTTAGAATACTACTGAATACTTAGTTGTTGACATAAAACTGGTAGTTACATCAGTATGGTCAAGTTTATTACGAATGTAGCAACTTGGAATTGCTGCCAAAATGACTACATGCTTAAGTCAAAAAAGGCTTGGCCAAAGGCTACAGAGTTCTTTTACCGCAGTATTTCCAGACTTAAGGTGAGTCAGCGCTTGGTGGTCAGAGCACTGATGAGAACATGATGGCCGTGCCAGAGCCTGTCCATGGCGGCACAGCTGTTCTCATAAAATGTTTTGATAGCCTTAATAAATGGGCGGCACTATGTGCTGCGTTTTACCATGATTAAATCCAATCAGTCCACATGCTGTAAATGGTCTCTTCTGACTTTACCACAACACCCTGTCCTCAATAACAACCATCACAGAGAAACTGTACATACAGTAAGGGTCATTCTTCAGTCATGGGAACATTTCATTACTTGAAGTAAATTATTTATTATTATATACAAAACATAGATCTGATTTAATTACATGTCCGTTTTTAGAGAAAAATGTATTAAGCCTTTAACTTGTTAAACAAAAAATTCAATTAGCAGTCAAATTACTTTCTGAAATAAAATTCTCAAATTTGTTAATTAATTAATCTTTAAAAAACAATTTAATTATTCTCTTAAATGGTTGGCATGATGGCAGATATGCTAATAATAAATAAAAAATAAATATTATTTTCAATAAAAACAAAGAAAGACTGAACGAACGAACTATGCTCTGGTGCATTCTCAAATTAGGGGAACATTTCTGCACCCCTAATTTAAGAACTTACCCATGTACAGTTGTGGAAAAAGATTATATTTAAAAATTCCCTGTAACTGCAACTTCATCAATAAGCGCGTTTCTAGCTGAAGGAAGTGTGAAATCCTCCTCAGATCAGCACACATGTGAGGGAGCTCATTCTGAACAAACTCCTTCTATCTCCTTTTACGGTGACTGGACAAATATCAGCTCTGTAGCTGTTAACTGGACTCCTTTGAGTGGCCTGTGTGTATCCCCGGCTTTGGCTGTCATAGTGAGTGATCGTTACTGAACTGCCCTAATTGTTTAATTAGGTTGGGGCGGATGAGATGTGACAGCTGCAGGGTGATTCATGTTTATGAGTTTCCCACTGCCATGATGGCCTGTCGGTGGTTGCAAAGAGTGATGAGGCCTTTGGCAGGCGAGCTGGCATCTGTCGTCCATGTCATGGGTAATTGAAGAGAGGCCTTCCAATCACTGCCGGCTCCACGGCACTGCTACACCTTAATATTTGTCTCTTTTCCTTAATCCATCTCTCACTCTCTCCCAGACACGCTACTTTAATCACACCTGACTGAAAACTGTCAGGCAAGCATGCTTTTACCTAGTCTTTGACTCATTTCTTTGCTGCTTGAACACCCTGTTGCTAAAGTTCTTGCTCAATCACCTTTGGTTTCATTATTCTCAGTGTCTATCATCAGTGCTTATGACGCCTTTCATTTTCATTAACACTAACAAATATCTTGTTAGAAGTTTGTGTTCCAAAAAAAAAAAAGTTCTTACTGGTTTGGAACGACATGAGGGGTAATTATTGACAGAATTCTCAAACTTATATAAGTTATGCTGTATTCCAATTCTGTGAATGGCATCTTTGAGTTGAAGATAAATTCTATAAACATGACCATGTGGGTGAGAATAATAAGTGCCACTGAGAGATGATCTAAGATTAAAATACTCCTTCTCTTTATGGATTTCCAACAGAGGTGGCAGTAATTGAGGTCACAGTAACACAAATATAACTGGTTTCATTTGAAAGTTTCTATATATAATATTAAATAATAATATAGAAAGTGTTCTTCAGAACTATCTTTACAAATCTCAGTCGATCACATTATGCCACTTTAAGGCCAGCAATATAACAAATGTGAAAGCTTTCTGTGACAGAATGTTTGCTTTTTATTATTGAGTGCCTAGAAAGTATCATACCCAAACTGCAGTCATAAGTGTTTATTCCACTGCAGGTTGCAAGAAAGACTAAGAAAATAAAAACAGCTCACTTTCGATCAATCAATAAAACTAAATTGGAAATGTGAGCAATGATGTTCTGACATGAAGCTCCATTTCACTATTTTCTCATGAATCTTTTGTTATTGGTTCAATGATGCTGTATTTAATTGATGAAACACTTGAACTCCAGGGATTGCTTTGGAGACTAGAGTTGTAAACCAAAAATATTGACCTTGGTGAGAGATGACTCAGCATTACTGTTGTTTCCTTGTCCACACCAATATTACCCATACAAAAACAGTAGGATGGGAGAAGGGTCATGAGCAGAGAGAAACTATAGATAAACACTTGAAACACTCTTGAATTGATCACAGCATGATACATAGTGTGAGATTTACAGGCTTGACCATATATTACTTCTATGATAGCCACGGGCTCAAGCAGCCAACCCTGTCCTAAATCACTCAACTCACTGCCATCAATCCACACATCATCCACTTTCCACTATGTATACTTTTCACTAATATGTCAAAGACATGATGCTCATTATTGTCCATCTATTAATTTATTGAAAAATGCATTAATTATAAAGGGAATTCATACAAGGACTTGAAAACATCTGTTTTATGATGAACATGCAGGAAAAAAAAGACATAATTGAAAGGACCCTTGCAGACCGTTGTAACGAATCAGCTCATGACAGGAAATATGAATAACTAACCATAACTAGTTATAATTAACTATTCATATTTTAGATCCGCTGTAGATATTTAGCTGACCTCTCAGGGTCAACTGTCTTGTCAATTCTAAGAACGTTAATATCCTGGTTAAGGGAAATAACTTTCTTACTGTACAATTCTACAAAGCTTGTAGCGTAAATCTGCATGATTAGTGACTCCGGTTATGAGCAAACAATGAACACATCAAGTGTGATACAAGTAAGGTTTTATTAACTACATAAACACTTAAACTAGTCTAACATACTACATAAACACATAAACTGAAAAGAAAAAAGAAAAGAAAGATTTTACCTATTTTAGTTTTTTCCTAAGAGATATGGCTAAGCAGGTTTCACTTGTGTGTGATGCTGCAATAGACTTCATAACCCTAGGGTTAGGCTGTTAGCTAAACTAGCAGGGACCCACCAAATTCCTCGTCAAAAGAAAAAGTGGGAATTGTTTCTAGTTTTATGTTAGCCTACATTGTGTTGCACTGGTAGCTGCCCTTCAATGTATTAGGCCTGGCACTGAGGTGTGAGGAGAAGTAGAGAGGAAACAGGGATTAGGCTACTAATAACCTGTACAACTCGTTAAGGAAACAATAGTTGCTAAAACTACTGTAATCCTATAGAAAAAGCGACGATGGTGATGGTGAAATAACTAAAATAAGGTAAAAGTAAAAACACAACAACAAAAAAAAATTAAATAAATAAAATAAAAAAGGGCTCCCTAAGAGCTGTAGGAAAGTAAAAGGGGAAAGTAAATAAACAAAATAAAAATAAAAAAAATAAAAATGGAATAAAATAAAAAAATAAATAAAAATTTGATTTAATTAAATCTCAAATTTAATACAAATCAATTTAGCTGAATTGGTACATTTGTGCTAAACAAATGTAAATAAATGCAATAAAATAAAATAAAAAGGTAGAATAAAGTAAAAACAAAAATAAACAATAATACAAGTAAAACCCAGTATGTGGGTGGGTACCACAGGGACCTGTGATGGCATCAACAGGAAGTGACACCAGGAGTGACGGAGAGAGAGAGGGAGAGAGAGAGGGAGAGAGAGAGGGAGAGAGAGAGGGAGAGAGAGAGGGAGAGAGAGAGGGAGAGAGAGAGGGAGAGAGAGAGGGAGAGAGAGAGGGAGAGAGAGAGGGAGAGAGAGAGGGAGAGAGAGAGGGAGAGAGAGAGGGAGAGAGAGATAAACACTTAAACTAGTCTAACATACACACACACACATACAGTTGTTATAGGAAAAGGATTCAAGCTTAGGCAGTAAAGAGGAGAGAAATAAGAATATGAAACTATGGTACCATTTGATATTCAGCAGTTCTACAGCCTGAAGGAAACATCAGTTTCTTAGTTCAAACACACCTTTGTAAAAAGGTGCAAATTATACTTAATGTATCAATTAATAAGACTAAGTTTGATACTTGCACGTCTTGTCTGTCTGACAGAGAGTCCTGATGCAATCTGAAGGCTCAAGTTGATCTTTGCTGAAGTTGGTTAATG
>NW_015505434.1:563347-589337 GCF_001515645.1 Sinocyclocheilus grahami
TTGGAAATACTGGGGAGTTTTATGACCCTTTGTGTGAGAGCATGGTAATTTGCATATGAAACTCGAATCAAAATTACTAAAGATTCTTAGAACACTAATATATTGCCTATGTACCAACATATAATATACACTCTCGTTTAGATCATCAGAAGACGAATTCATAGATACTAAACATGGTAGGATTACATATATGTAAGATGACATGAACGAGTGGTTCTATCATAAGCCTGCATAAAACAGTATACAATATAAAAGACAATATACAAGGACAGTAACAACATACACAATGACATGAAGGATATGCGTGTTCATTCAAAGAAAGGTTTTCCTATGAATTAATTAGAGAACAGTCCATTTCTCTGGGCATTATGTGCCTTTCTTATGAGGAAAATGAGTGAGTTTCTCTGCCCGCATTCCTTTGGGCAATAAAACCAGTGATATCAGCATTGGTTGCCATGGAACCAGAGGCCTGTTCTGCCTTTCAGAGGTGTTAGATGCATTTCGGGGGAAGGGTCCACAGACCCTCGTTATTGGCCCTTTGTTTAGGTGAGGTGGTGTTAGATATTATTTGTTAAATATAGCAAATAGTTTATAGTGTCTGATTGGTCCAAATGCTACACCGTCATGACTGTTACAAGTTCAGTAATTCTCATAAAATATTAAATAATGTTTTATGACAAGGCATGGTTAGTTTAGTTTGCAATGACATTCTACACTAAGTGATTCTAAAGTGATTCCTGAAAAATAATTTTGACTTTGAAATGATTAGTGAATTTCTCAAACAATTACAAAGAAACTGCAAAGTCATTGAATTAAATGTGAAATTTCGAAGTAGAAAAACTGAAATAGTATATTCTATAATCTTTGTTTTATTACCAAATTTCGAAAACAGTGTAAAATTTTATATTTAAGAATTAATAATTAATTATATGATTAAGATGCTCTGCAGAAAAACAAATCTAAGTTGTACATTAAATAAAGATCATTGGAGTACATTGTACAAAGAAAATACTGTTTCAAGCTTTCTACTTAAAAATTTTACATTTATTTAATTGTTTTACTTGATGCTTCTTTGTAATTACATGTGAAAATTCATATATGTAGCCATTAGAATATATATTAACTAATGATCTGTTAAACATTATATGTTTGCTAATGATGTATTAATGAAAGTTATTATAACGTGTTACCCATTTTAGAGTAATTCAATTTAAATATTTTTTTGAACATTTTGAAAGCTTTCCACAACCTCTGTTTAATGTGCCTTCATCCTAATAACACTGCACTATGTTTGAAAAGTTTCAGACTGCATAACATAACTATTTAAGAAAATAGAGAGGAAACAATCTCACTGTTTTAATTAGTGGCTCTGATGAGCAGTAACTTAAAAAGGATCTGTATTTCGATATGCTGTAACAGAGAGACCCGACTCATCAGACCTCCTCAATCCCCCATGATCTCCACTAATTAAAAGCTCATAATAGGTCAAAAAAAGCATGTGCAATTGGAGTAAAGTCAGACATGCTGCAAGACACTAACCGGCATCCACTTCATTACAGGCAGGTACTGGATGTAAGCCAGCCTCAAGGGCCAACTGTTTTCTTCAGTCCTCTATATAGAGATGGAATGTGGAAATTATACTAATTTCAGGGTGCCATCTGTATTCATTTCGTAGCCTTTTATACTGATGCCAAATAAAGAAAAAAAAAATCAGAAAGGTCCTTGGAGTTATAATGTAAGTGGCTGCAATTAACCATGTAAGCCTTTTGGCAAATAACCAAACTTTTTTTGGTGACATTTAATTAATATTAATATTAGTTCATATTTAAATGCCAAGTCTGGACGTTTACTCACCTGGGTGTTCTTTCAATCGACTGCACCAATTGGTGGCTACACTAGGGGGCAACACTCATAGTTGAGCCGTTGCTTTAAAAAACTACTCAAAGAAGATTAAAATACTAATAAAAACAACTCCATCTGCAATTAATTGTGGAAACAACAAAACTGTGGGGTGGGGTGGGTATTCCAGAAAGCAGGTTATGTGACATACCCAGGTATGTTTAAGAGTAAATAAGCTGATAAACTCAGCTTTTGGTAAAAAAAAAACACGGAGGTAACTTTCAGGGTATCTAAGTAGCCATAGCAACTTATTCTCTGAGCAGGTTATGTTTCAGGGTTAGTTTACTTCAGGGCTACCAGCGCATACGTGACCTGTTGACGAGACTCCAGTCGGCATGGCAGATTGGGCACAATATGAAATATTATTACAATATAGTTATATAATATAGTTGAATGACACGTTAATTATAAAGCACTATTATAAATAATATATAAGGTAATATTATATTATTCTAACATGGTTTTTATATTTATTTTATTGCCATATAAGGTAATGTTTATTTTATTCTAATATATTTATTCTATTTTATTGTCATCTTACACATCATGGATCTACATTTTCTATATTGCATTTCTATAATAAAAATACATGATATGTCTTATTACATAATTAGCATCAAACAAACAATGTAACTCTTATTCTAAAGGATTAAAGAATGATTAAACGAAAAATTATATGCACTAAGTATACAAATGCCCATTGAACAAAAGAAGATGAAACAAACAGTATGGCAGGCATTTTCAAAGCGTCTGTTTCGATGGTGACTCGTCAAATCGTCGCTCTGTTGAGAATGTCTTATGTGTTAACCGTGAACATACTGTCACGTGTGCTATTCAAAGCGCATGACGAAGGAGTATTATCCAAAAATAGTCTTTTAATTATAAGTCCACAAGCAATACAGACAGAAGACTCTCAGGAGTGAATGTAGCACATACAACAGTAAAGCAAAAAAAAAAAAAAAAAAAACGGCAATGACTGAACAGAACAGGGAGTATAAATAAGGAGACTAATTAATGAGTTACAGCTACAAATCATAAGTAACCATAGAAACAAATCAGGACTGAACAGAAATGTACTCGGTTACTAACGTAACCTCGGTTCCCTGAGATACGGGAACGAGTACTGAGTCTTGCTAGATGCATATGGGAAAAAATACTTTTTTCTCCTGAACTGGAGATTCATTTTATTCACGCAGTGAAACTGCACGGCCATTGGTTCGTGCAGGACTTTAAAAACAAACCAATGGCGCGGCAGCAGAGCTGCACGAGCCAATGGCGATGAAGCCCACCAAAGCCCTCCAGAATGGGCGCCCCGATCTGGCTATATGAGCGGGCGCTCGCCACAGGATTCTCAGGTTTACTTTGACTGAAGCGACGACTGAGTCGTGCAGCTACATAGCACGGCAAGCAACGCAGTACTCGTTCCCGTATCTCAGGGAACCGAGGTTACGTTAGTAACAGAGAACGTTCCCTTTCGATACTTCACTCGTACTGCGTCTTGCTAGACGCATATGGGAACAGTCCAATCACGCCGTGCTAATGTAGTGGAACGACTAAAGGTATAACTTCCATAAGCAACCAATGCTTATAAAGAAGTCAACAATAACCCAAGGCTAAAACGGGCTGAGCTTTCTAGGTCACACCCGGCCTGGTTAATCGTTCCAGAGTATACCCGTTACTTCGACACCCAGGGGTCGAGAGCTAACGCCTGTTTCACACATACTCCGTCTGCAGTGCGTGTACGGTGCATTTTTTTTTACGCACCCATGCTAACGGATTAGAGCTTTCACACTGCTCGCGGTTGCAGTCCGTCAGTGCGTTCCAGGTGCAGCGCGTCTGCAGCAGTGCAGCGATCGTTTACGCACCAAGTCTATTTTTGCTGTGCTACACGCGCTGAATTAAAGTGACAACGCTTTGTTCGGGGTAAAAATGAGCATGGATTGAGACTGAAATGTAGTAATTTCACAATAAATAGATATAATTAAAGTCTACTGTGTTTCACTGGCTTTTTGGCTAGGTTTAAAACAAATAAAAGTGCACTTTTAGATATACAAGGCAACATATGCACTTGTGTCTTGTGGAGGGAGAAAAAAAAAGGTCTTTAAGACCCGCTGGACTGTTTGTAATAAAGATTTAAATGTAAAAGGCACGAGAGCCGACTGTTTCTGTCAGTGGTAAGTTTTAATTTAAAATATTTGTGATAACCTAACACAAGAAAGCTATATGCTGTATTCCAATGTGTTTCCACTTGCTTGAGCAACTTCATATACACATCTAAAAGCCAAATGCATTTAATACGCTGTTTATATTAATTGAGTTTAAACGTGAATACATCTATGAAAGATTGTGTTAACTGTACTGTGTTAAAAGAGGATCACAATGCTGAAAAAGCACTTTCAGTATAGGTTAACTACGTTTGGATTTGAAATCTAAATAATGGATAAATGTTGTGTTTGTGGTATACAGCCACGGATCAGGAGCGAACTGCAAATGCGTCCTGTGTGAAAGCACAACGAGTCCGTGCTGCTTCTGCACCGCATACGTAACGCACACGGACCGCACACGCACTGCAGACGGAGTATGTGTGAAACAGGCGTAAAAGGTGAACAATACCAGAGAACTTGGGCGCGGCACGGTCAAGGGTTCTCTGTCATGTCTGTTTACGCAGCGCGTGCCATTTCAAGCGGAAAGGACCCTGGGTAAGGCCGGGACTTCTAGGTTATAAAACCTCGCAAATGTGGATGAGGAGGCCCAGCCGGCCGCCTCACAAATATCCGCAATGGACACACCACTGGACCATGCCCACGACGAGGCAATGCCTCTAGTCGAGTGGGCCCGTACTCCAATGGGGCATTGGAGGCCCAAGGAAGAGTATGATAGCGAGATGGCGTCTACTATCCATCTAGAGAGTCTTTGCTTCGTAACCGGAAACCTTTGGTGCGGTTACCGAAGCTGACAAAGAGTTGTTCCGATCGCCTATAGGGAGCGGAACACTCAATATAGATTCTCAACGCCCTGACGGGGCAGAGCAGAGATAGCTCTCTGTCCTCTTCAGTTGGAGGAAGCGCGGCGAGCGTAATGACCTGTGCTCTGAACGGAGTGGAGAGCACTTCAGGTACATAACCGTGCCTCGGTTTCAGGACGACTTTAGAGTCGTTAGGCCCGAATTCCAGACAGGCAGTGCTAATTGAGGGCACCTGCAGGTCCCCTATTCGCTTTACTGATGCTAGTGCTAGAAGCAGAGCAGTCTTTAGCGATAGCGACCTAAAGTTGGCGGCTTGTAACGGCTCGAAAGCGGGGCCCTTCAGGGCCCTCAGCACAGTGGGTAGGTCCCATGAAGGGATGGTAGGGGGACGAGGCAGATTCAGCCTCCTTGCACCCTTCAGGAAGCGGATGACTGCGCTATTTCTGCCCACTGATTGGCCCTCAATAGGGACATGAGGGGCCGCTATAGTCGCCACATAGACTTTGAGCGTGGATGGGGAGCGTCCCTTATTCAGCAGCTCTTGTAGAAAAGACAGCACCTCTGCTAATTCGGAAATGAGAGGGTCTTTGCCGCGGTTTAAACACCAGGCGGAGAAAAAAATACCACTTTAAGGCATAGAGGTGTCTCGTAGACGGAGTTCTAGCCTCCGAAATTGTGCTTAAGTCTCGCTCTGGGAGGCACGAAGGCTCCCGTTGAGCAACCAGAGGTGCAGGGCCCATAGGTCAGGCCGAGGATGCCATAATGTCCCGTTCGCTTGAGAGAGGAGATCCCGTCTCAGTGGAACAGGCCAAGGGGCCGCTATCAGTAGCTGAGTCAGCTCTGATAGCCACAGCTGGTTCATCCAAAGGGGGGCTACCAGGAGAACGCTGTGTTTTTGTTCCCTCACTCGCCTGATTACCTGTGGGATCAGAGCGATCGGGGGGAAAGCATAAAGAAGGAGGTTGGGCCAATCGTGGGCCAACGCGTCCCTGGTCTTTGCAAAATAAATTTGGCAGTGAGAGTTGTCTTCTGAGGCGAAGAGGTCTACCTCGGCCTCGCCGAAGATCTCCCAGATTTTCTGAACCATTTGCGGATGGAACGTCCACTCTCCTGAGGGGACATTGCTCCTTGATAACATGTCCGCTCCCCGGTTCAATTTGCCCGGTATATGCGCTGCCTTTAGCGAGCGCAGGTTGGGTTGAGCCCACTCTAAGAAGCGCTCCACTAGCATGAAGAGGCGCTTTGAAGAGAGGCCTCCCTGGCGATTTATGTAGGACACAACCGACATGTTGTCCGATCGGATTAGCACATGGTGCCCTTTCAGGACTGGCAGGAAGAACTGACAGGCTCGACATACTGTTAACATTTTCAGGCAGTTGATGTGGAAGCCTTTTTCCGCCATCGACCTGTGGCCGAAGGTCGGTATGCCCTCACACAGCGCCCCCCAACCTGAGTTGGAGGTATCTGTTGTGACAACTGTCCTTCTGTGAACCATCCCCATGGCCACGCCCTGTTCCATCCAACGGGAGTTCTTCCAGGGGGTCAGGGCCGATACACAGGCCTGACTCACCCTGATATGCAGGCGTCCGTGATGCCATGCATGGAATGGAACCCATGGTTTCAACCAGCGCTGAAGGGGGCGCATACGCAGCAGACCCAACTGTAACACTGGAGATGCTGCTGCCATGAGGCCCAGCATCCTTTGAAACGCTTTGAGAGGGTGAGCGGTACCGATCTTGAAGGAGGTCGCCAGCCTCCGTATGGCCAGAGCTCGCTCTGGCGTGACTACAGCTTTCATTTGAGCTGAGTCGAAATTGTTCCCAGGAACGAGATTCATTGACTGGGAAGCAATGAGCTCTTGGCAAAATTGACCCTGAGTCCCAGGCACTCCAGGTGGCTGAGTAGGAGGGCTCTGTGAGATATTAGTTCTGCCTCCGACTGGGCCAGGACGAGCCAGTCGTCGAGGTAATTGATAATACGGACTCCCATCTGTCTCAGAGAGGAGAGAGCCGCATCCATGCACTTCGTAAAAGTGCGGGGGGCCAAGGACAGCCCGAAGGGAAGGACCGTATATTTATAAGCCACACCCTTGAAGGCGAATCTCAAGAATGGCCTGTGACGAGGGGCTATCTGGATGTGAAAGTATGCATCCTTCAGATCCTGGGAAAAGAACCAGTCTCTCGAGCGAATTTGCACGAGGATCTGTTTCAGTGTAATCATCCTGAACGACCTCCTTATGAGGGCGCGATTCAGGTGTCTGAGATCGAGGATGGGCCGGAGGCCACCATCTCTTTTGGGGACGAGGAAGTAACGGCTGTAAAGGCCTGACTCGCTCTGGGCTGAAGCGCGGGGGTCTTCGAGCGAATTGGAGTGAATATCTTCACTTTAATATCCCCATAACCCATTCCAGCACCCCGGGGATGGCCTGCCAGGCCTAGGCCCGCATGACGAGGGGTTGAATTAACTCGGGTAACTGGCCGCATGGGGGAAAACGTACGAGTGATGGAAGAGGAAGTTTGCTCTCTTTTCGAAAATGTTTGTTTTTTACTATTTTTCCTGCTATCACAGTGGTCGGATGCTTGGGCGCATGAACGGGCCCGTTGTTCACACAAAACACATTTCCCTCTGTACCCGGAGTTGAGCGGAGTGTCAAGAGGTGTAAGAGAGGCTGCTTGAGGGGGCGGTCTGGCTGTGGCGAGATCTGACCCCATCCTCTTCCTGTCTCGTGGATCAGGATGACACCTGAGGTGCTGGGTCCAACGCAATCTTGGGTCGGGGTCCCTGGCGCTTAGGAAGAGGGTTGCGTCTGTCCGAGCGAGATCATCCCCGCTTCTGCTGCTCTTTAGCGGGCTGAACAGCTGGGTTGGCAGGCGCTGGTTTCGCAGGCTGCCGAGTCGGCACAGATTTTGGGCAAGCCGAGATGGCAGCTGAGATGGCAGCGGAGCTGGAGCGCTTAGGCAGGAAATGTTGCATAGCCTGGGACGATTTCTGTACCTCCGTGAATTGTTCAGCAAACCCTTCGACCGCTGGGCCGAAAAGACTCTTGGGGGAGACAGGAGCATCGAAGAAGGGGATCTTATCTGCGTCCTTCATCTCCGTCAGCGTCAACCATAAATGGTGCTCGAGCACCACAAGGCTGGCTATCGATCTCCCAATCGCCTGGGCGGTGGTCTTGGTGGCGCGTAGAGCTAGGTCCGTCGCGCTCCTCAGATCCCTGAGGGTAGCGGGGTCCAGGCCAGACTCGGAGGATACAAGGATTTTGGCCTGGAAGACCTGAAGGACCGCCATAGAATGAAGCGCCGTGGCCCCCTGTCCAGCTGAGGTGTAGGCGCGTCCAGAGAGAGCTGAAGTAGTCCTACACGGCTTAGACGGGTGAGCAGCCTTCGCTCTCCAGCCGATGGCCATGGGTGGGCAGAGATGCGCGGCCACTGACTCATCTAGGGGAGGCGGCTTATCGTACCCCTTTTCTTCAGCGCCGTCAATGGAGGTGAGGGCGGATGAAGAGGCGGTATGGAGGCAGGCAGTGTATGGAGCGTGCCACGATCTGGTGAGCTCATCGTGGACCTCCGGAAAGAAAGGAGAGGTACACTGACGAGGGGCCTGTCGGCGCCCCGGCAGGAACCATTCATCCAGATGGCTGAGAGAGGGCTCCTCTGGAGGGGACCACTCTAAACCCAGCTCTTCGACCACCTTGGAGAGGATATGGAGAAGCTCGCTATCCGTCCCGTCTTTGGTGACGCTGGGCGCGGATGATGGCAAAGGGGTGGGGTCATTCTCCGAGCCCAACAGCTCCTCTGCATCCAATGCTGCCAATGACATGTTGTCATCGAGCAGCTCGTCTCCCCTTCCCCCGAATGAGATCAGGTCGCTCGCACCAGCAGAGGGATGCTGATCAGACCGGGAGAAAAGGACAGGTGAAAACTCTCTTTGCGGCGAGAGTGAGGCACGCAGGATCTGGGCTGGCATGAGCGAGCTCATGGCCGATCGCTCGACCCCTTTGCCCCGCTGTTTTTTCCTCACAGGTCCCTGAGAGGAAGAAAACGGGAGGGTGCGGGGGCGGAGTCGCTCTCTGAAAAGAAAGCGATCCGTGAGCGGAGAGAGGCGAGACTAAAACTCTCGCAATGAGAGCAATTAGCTCCCATGAGCGCAGCTTCCGCATGGGATTTCCCCAAGCAGGAAACGCACTCCGTGTGGCCGTCATCGGCGTGCAGGGGGGACCCGCATGAGCCGCAATAACGGCGCGGCATTTGCAACAAAACTAGCAAGACGCAGTACGAGTGAAGTATCAAAAGGGAACTAGGGCAACAGAACTAAGCAAGGCAGGAAAACAGGAACAGAGAGAAACACAACCAAAAGTCCAACTGTGACACATACTCTGAGTTAACTGAACTTACTCCCAAATGCGTTTTTGGAACCAGTATACCTCAAGTAAGAAAGGTTTGGGTTAATCAACCGAGTTCAGGGTATATGTGATGGTAATTTAATCTTGCTTTCTGGATTACCCCCAGAAGATCTGCAAAATTTGAGTTTGAAAAAGTATAAAAATTACAACTCTGTGCTGTCCTCTGCAGGTCAGGTAGGGTATCAAAACAGTCATAGTGTACATGTGTCGAAAAACCAATTATACCTCAGGTTTAAGACTTTCTAGAATATGTGCCAATCAGCTATGAAATGTTATTTCCTGTAACATTAATAAGTGGGATGTTGAGTATTACCCCACTTTTGTAGGGTCAATTGCATTTTTTCCTTCAATTTTAACTTTATTTTGTTCTGAAATGTTATGTTGAATTGTATTAATTCTTATTACATAAGACACCCCCTTACAAAACAAAAATATATGGGAATGTGCTTGAAACTATAATGCAAAATATTACATAATATACATTTACATATTGGAAACTAGTGTTTTTTTTTTGTATACTACAATATATGCATGGAATACATGGCTGTATATTTGTGCATATAAAAAATATATACAGCAATCAAGACAAAAAGAAACGTACAGTTTTTACATGTAATAGCTTTACTAAAAACAACAAATTAATTAATTTCTCTTTCATAATACAATATATTGTAGTATATTAATAAAATATGATTCTATATTTTTTCAATATACATTAAATATATTGATTGTTCATATATATAAGGAGATATATTTTATTTGAGGGGTCTCTAGGAACGACTACTGGGTAAATGCATTCTCATGTAATATGTTTATAAGTAAATATGCAGATGTACTAAAGTCTACAATGAGGGAAAAAATAATTGTTGTTCTTTTGCTAGAGAAACAAAATTTATTATGTATATTAACAATGATTTTTCTGTTTTTTGACTTTAGCCAATCAGGTTCCCCTTTTTCATTTTAATCATGTAGCTGCACAAAAATATCCATTTCTGCAGCTAATGTGGCCCCTTGCCCTATCTTTCCATAAGCAATGGCAGGAAATAATATTTCCCATCAGGAAGAAAAATGCCTGTCAAAGGTCATAATTGTCTGGAGTATTGCTTAAAACAGCACCAGACAAACCAGAATAAGCGTTTAATGCCCAAATGTCCATCTGGTTACTTCCTACACTGAACTACTAAAACCTTTTCAGGTTAAGATTGGCAGTTTTGTTCTTTTAGTCACCATTTCCAAGAATCACTACAATATATTGTAAATGCAGGTAAGAAAAAGTACTATTATAATTTATATTCTCAACAATGGGAAAAAGACGAACATTTCCTGTTGACCGACCTTTAATTGGGTTCAGCAGAGCCTCAGCAGCTTTAAGCTGCTTCCACATGTCACGTGACTACTGTGTGTACACACTGGCCAGGCATCCTTCAACAACAACGGGGTTATTAATCCCTCTTCCTGTGAGGCTCCTAATCCTGTCATTTATCTCAGGTGCTGGGCAGTGCAAGGTCAGTAACCTCTGGTTTACTTGTACTATACAGCCAGCTAACCTACATTTTAGGAACAATAGGGTGTGTTGATAAGCAGATGTAGAACAGCAAAGACGGGTAGACCCATCTGCATTTTGATGCAGTTTGTGTAAATACAGTGAACAATTGCTAATGTGCAGAGGTTACCTTGAGAAGTTATTTATACATTATGTTTTAATGGTACAACCTTATGTAGTTGATTCATTTATTCATTATTTTTTTACTTAAAAAATAATTAACTATCATCATATAAAATCAGTTCATTTAGATGAAGCACATTTTTTGATTGGCATATATGTTACCTATAAGGTGATATATAATCACATATATTCTTTGGGTAGATATAAGTTTATAACATATACAAATTTTACAATTTGGATTTTATATAAGTACACGTTAATAATATCTATATGGTATTTTTTTTATATATGATACATGTAGCAACCACATATGTTAACAAAATATATTTTATTTATATACACTGAACAAAATTATGAACACTTTCATTGCACATTTTAGAGTGGCCTTTTATTGTGGCCAGCCTAAGGCACACCTGTGCAATAATCATGCTGTCTAATCAGCATCTTGATATGCCACACCTTTGAGGTGGATGGATTATCTCGGCAAAGGAGAAGTGCTCACTAACACAGATTTAGACAGATGTGTGAAGAATATTTGAGAGAAATAGGCCTTTTGTGTACATAAAAAATCTTAGATCTTTGAGTTCAGCTCATGAAAAATGGGGGCAAAAACAAAAGTGTTGCATTTATAATTTTGTTCAGTGTATTTATTTATAACGTTATCAAAACAACACACATACAAATTATTTATTTATTATGTATTTGCATGACGTATGTCCAAAAATGTATTAAATGTACATACTGTAAACATACATATTTGTATGGGCTATATATATATATATATTTGTTCAAATTTCAGATTTTTGGAAATATATTTGCATATGGGATGTAAATTAACTCTAAATAGAATTGAACTAAACTCAGAATAGGCCACATTTTGCATGTAAAAATTAAATATTTAATCAGTCCTCACATTGACTGCTTGCAATTTGAATTGATAATTAAATGGAATTATCATGGAGATATATTTTGTGACAATACACCCTACTGGCCACAGTTTTTTCCACACCAAAATTTTTTTTTGGTACAATAGCAGAAGCTCTCAGTATTTACAAAGACATAACAGGAATATTAAACAAAACAAATATTTAAAAATGCAAATAAAGGCACAAGATTATAATCTTGAAATATGAGAATATAATCTGAATATAAGATTATAATGAAAATATGACAGCTACACATTGCTCAATCTGGGAAAATCTGTTTGCTGTGAATGCATCTGCAATAAAACAATCACGCATATATCAACATCAATTTACCATGACCATAGATTTGTGTGCTGCACTAAAACAATCCAAAAGATTCTGTGATCCAATGATGCATGTATGAAAGATTGATGATTGACATATTTAAAGTTATCTGTTTTCCTTTGTAATAAGCGATTTATTGCCTTTTGGGAATGAAAAATGAAAAAAGGCAATGCATTTTATTTGGGTTTCCAAGTAATTAATGGAATTCTACATTTACAAGTCACTTACAATGATTGTTGCCTGGGGCCCTGACTTTTGAGTGTTATAACAATGATTCAAAACTTTTCAAGTAAATTAACAGCTTGTTCTCTGTATTTTGACACACTTAAAGACAAAAAAAAAAAAGTCCACTGCAGATCTCAAATCGAGACCTGTTTAGGTTACATTACCACTATTGTTGAAGATTGTATTGACACAAAAATCTCGGACTTCTCACAGACGATCCTCAGACTTTCATCCTCATAGTCAGTAAACAGGGATTTTATAACACATACCAAAATAGTAAAAACAAGAAGAAACCCTCCCACGCCTCTTTAAGCCAGTTTCACAGTCTTATTAACCTCGCTGCTGCTCGTTACTCTTACATCTTTTGCTGTGTCTGTAACAGACATAGCTCATTCGCTGAGAGTCATTTTTAAAGTAAAATGCTTAAGATTACAGGGTGGCCAATACTTGCAGTCCTATACTCCATCCTCAACAGTTCTTAGGGTTTTTGTGGTTTAAGGAATCTATGTACATTTTGTCACATGTTCATGAATTGTGTATTGAGAGATGCCTGTGATTGAGACATGTACATGTGTGTCCAACAGTGTAATCATTGTTCCCTTTCAGTTGGTCACTTCGACGTCACATCTAGGACCAACAAATTGAGAATCCTAATTCGATGGTCCTTGACGTGACATTTCCATTCCCTTCTTCAGGCGTCACTTAAATTAAATTAAAAACCATTCAAAACCAACCGTTCAAAACCATGAACTTAAAACAATTAAATTAAATTTAGAAATGTTGCCTTTTGGAGCTGAAGTCCTGAAATTACTAAAACTGACTGCTAATACTGATGATAGCTAATAAAAATGACAATAGCACTTACCAAAATAAACACTTATAATAGTGTTATAATAGTATAAAAATTGTAAACAACAAGTATGAAACCATGCACTGTGAATGATTAAAATTAATGCGATGAAATTTGTCATTGGACCTTTAAAAATTAAAGTAATGATAAGAAAACTTATATAAGGACTTTTTTATGCTAATAAAAAGAGTTAAAAAGCAAGTTCGTTATTATTGTCTATTATTGGTTTTATTGCAAAAACAGTTTCCTATGGGACCGTTTAAGGGGAATTCAATGAAAGAGGACTTAAAAACAAGCTTCTCTGAGTAATCTGTTGATGTGCATCTGTCTGTTTATCAAGCATCTACACTTCCAGAATAAAGGTACCAAACTGTCACTGGGGCAGTACCCTTTCAAAAAAGTACTAATATGTACACTTTAGGTACTAATATGCACTTTTACTAATATGTAACATTTAGGGGTAAATAAGATAGAAATACCCTCTAGCTTTTGACCCTTAAGGCTGCTTTATACTTCTGCGTTGGACATATGCCGTAGCTTACGCATAGACGCACACCCATACGCCGTAGCCTGACGTGCACCTCTCCAAAAATCTAACAGCGCGTCAATTCTACGCAGACCGCAAACGCTGTGATTGGTCTGCAAGAACCCCTCCCTCCATATGTACTTGAGTTTTGTGTGTGTTTATGTGCGCTTTAATATATTTTAATGTTACACCTTCTTATATAAAATAAAACAAAGCAAAGAACAAGTGTCTTATCATTTATTATACTACATAGCATTATACATCAGTAGTTGTCCGCAACAAACAATGTTGATCTGCCGTGGTACAAGTCCTTGTGCAGATTGAAAGAATTCCATCATCTCCTGTTCCATTGTTGTCTCCTTTTTGTATTTTTAAATAATGATTTAATGATTTATATATATATATATATATATATATATAATGCTATAATGCTTCTCCGACGAGCTGCTTCTTCTTCGGCTTTTGCCGTGGTACTGCGGGTTACACCAGCAACATGCCCGTGGACACTGCTGATTAGCGGTTTGCATGTGTACTGCACGTTGACGCGGACAACGACGCAGAAGTATAAATGAAGACTGATGCATAGCCTACGGCGTAGGTCCAGCGCAGAAGTATAAATCAGCCTTTACAGTACCACAGCAGTGACAGCTTTGTACATTTTTCTGAGAGTGTACCCACCAGTAAAAGACTAAAATAACAACTGCAAACTGACCTTTTATGTAGACTGACCACTTTACCACATCAAACGCCACATTATTATTATTGTTTAAGACTAAAATGGACCGTTGCCATGGTGTCCCATGAGCCACCATCTAGTCAATTGGTGGGTGGATGGTGGTTCCTTGTTCTTGAAATAGCTGCTTAATTGTTTAAACAGATAACTGGCGATCTGGCGCTGTGCCAAGAGCATGCCTCTCAGATGCCCACCTGGGACATGCGGACAGCACAAACAGTCTACACCGCTGGGAGCGAATGAGTACATCAGCTAAAATGGCACATTTCCCATTCTGCCATTCACTGGGCCACACATGTTAATTGCCTTCTTCTCAGTCAGGTTGTGAGTTCATTTTAAATGGAAGCTAATAAGGGGTTCAAATTAAGGGGGTTTGTGCTGGTGGGATATAATTCTTAATTTGAGCTCTTAGAAGAGCAGATAATGGTGATGGTGAAAGGTTGGTTTTGTACTTGTGCTTTAAAGTCACTTGATTCTCTCTGAATTGACAGGCAACCAAAGGGACTGAGGAGTAAAATAAAGCGTGAATTAGTCACTGGTGCATTGAATTGTGAATTATGATCAAATAAACACAAAGTGATTTCATCTGCTTATTGTGTTTCCTTTGGCAAGATAATCCAAACTAGTACAATCTCACTGCTAGAGTTTTCGGAGTAAATATTTTAAAGGGCAGACGGACGGGGGCAAAGAACTAAGACAGGAAGAAATATATTTAGTTTCAATGCTAATTTAAAGTCACCCTTGATAACATTTCAACTCTGACATAATTTTTTATAAAAAAATAACTTAATGCAGTGTAAGGTAACCTGAGAATATGACTGGAAGTTTTTTTTCCCCTGTAACATTTGTACAAGAACAAAAAAAAAGAAAAAGGAAAAATACCAACAGAAAAAGATCTAGTCTAGTCTTGCTGCATACTGCCTACATAGACGTCTTTAATAAGCATTGTAATACTACGAGAAAAGGTAACTTCTGTATAACCAAATTGACACAGAATCACTGGAATCACATGGAGTACGTCCCCCCAGACGAGAACCAATCATGATTTTGTCTGAGCTATTAATAAAATATAAAAATTAAGTAAGTTATATTTTCTCATTTTATTTGTTTTATTTTAGTGGATTGAATAAGTTAGTTTTGGGCCAAATTAATTTCTATTATCTTTAAGCCCCATCCTCGCGAGCCGCGACTCCACATGATTCTTAAAGGGTTAAAAAAAAGTGTCTCACACGGCTCCGTGGGGTGAACAAAGGCCTCTTGTAGCGAATCGATGCGTTTTTTTAAGAAAAATATCCATATTCAAAACGTAATAATCACTTTAATCTAGCTTGCGTCAACAGTTGTACACGGAAGCAGTTCCAGGGAATGACGTATGAGGTCAGCGTTGCGCATGCGCCGGTGAATCTCGTGAAAACCAACGTTTGTTAACAGGAGCAAAGGAAGCAAGGTTTCCTTACTTTAGCAAAGGAAAACCAGTCTCCTCTTGGCTTATATCGAAATCCTCCAACATTCTTCTTTACAAATCCTCGTTTTGTACTTCTAATTATTGACGGTTGTTTTGTTTTGATCTCTCCCCTGCGCTTCCGCGTGCATCACTTCTGAGCGGCGCATGCGCAAAGCCGACCTCCATACGTCATCCGCCCGGAACTGCTTCTGTGTACAACAGTGAGCGCAAGCTACATTAAAGTGATTATTACGTTTTGAATATGGATATTTTTCTTACAAAAACGCATTGATTCGCCACAGAAAGCCTTTGTTCACCCCCCGGAGCCGTGTGAGACATTTTTTTAACGGATGGGTGCTTTTTATTTAACTTATTTTGGACTGATGCATGCAACACCCGCTGAGTGCCATGAAACAGCTTGATAGATCAAAGACAATTTTTAATATAACTCTGACTAGATTCGTCTGAAAGAAGAAAGTCATATACACCTAGGATGACTTGAGGTTGAGTAATTAGGCTACACGAGAGGACTCTCTTTTCCTTATTTTCTTGCTTTAACAAGTTAACTGAATAATGGAAATTTGTTGTATTTTTTTAATAAACCCGCAAATAAAAATGTGGTGGACTGAGTCACTGCTGGCTGAATTGGACAGGCGATTTTCACATGAAGCGTGTGGCATGTGACGCAGTATTCAGTTGTGAGAAAAAATGAAGTAGGCTATATGGAAGGACAAATATCCAAACTTTTTCAGACTACTGCAGCTTGCACTCACGCTGCCCGTTTGTTCGGCTACATCAAAAATAAGTTTCTCAGTTATGAGGAGAATAAGAAACTTGTTCTGATTAGAGCCCTGCACCGGCTGCAGGGGCCTCAAATAGCCCGGCCCTGGCCCGAGACGCTCAGGCCCTAGCCCGACCCGTGTCCGGCAGCTTCTCCCAAAACAGCCTACACAGTATACTACTGTTTCAGCTATTAAAATAGTTCAGTTTTGTATGTAATGGCAAAGTGATTATATTTCGTTTAGTTTTTTTATTACGTTAATTTAGAAAAATGTTTGGAGCATTTTTTGTTCGTTAAATATAAGTTTTTGTTTTTAATGCAACGACCAAGCGGCCAGCAGCAGACAGTGAGCTGATCATAGCCTATGTTTGATCAATTTAGCCTTCTCAAATCACGGCTTGCCTAAAATAAAATCAATAGATATAAAACAGTTAAAGCATATAACAATGTTTAAACGTTAAACCTAGATAAATGTGCGCTATATCCAATAGTTTGTGCGGAGAGTGGACATGGAGGCGCCAGTGCGATCACTTGCATTTTTTTTGTCACTTTTGCTCATAAAGTTAAGAGAAATACATCATGCGTATTGAAATTTGACTCACAACATATTTTGGCATTATCATGTTGCTATGATAACCGTGCTAAGCATTAAAACTAAATAAATAAATACACACATTAATTACACTGAATTACTTTTTATTAATAGTAAATTGAGATTTTTTACACGTCATTTTTTACACTAAATTAAAATGCTTTTAATTTCCTGGATTTAATTTTTCACTGAACGCAATGCATTCTGGGATTGCAAGAAAACATCTCACAGGCACCATATTTAAACAGCCTATATTGCTTGAAACTGCCTTCATATCGGGAGAGAATATATCTTTATCCTCTATGTACCACATTAACTACTTAGCCTATGTTAAAAACAACTTCATAGCCTGTCAATCTCAATTTGGCACAAAACGGTAACAAATGAGCAGGTAAACCCATCACGTCATGTAGAGGGGTTTAAGGGTGAGCCTGAATATCCGGTACCAGAGCACCTCTTGATGAAGCACATCACTCAGAGCCAGTGTATGACCTCTCCACTGCTGCCACTGTGGGCCACTGGCCCATAAAGGATGTGTCAGCACAAACAACAAATTGTGATTTAATGCTTTTAATTTCCAATTCTCTGCTGTCCAGTCAATGGCTTTAGACCCTCTTGTCTCACACAGAGAAGTTTATAAAGAGATTGCTGCAGGAAATGAGAGCAGGTTTTTTTGTAGTTGAGCATGTGCTAGGGGATTTAAAAGACACACATTGATGGTTGTGTTATTGGCTGATGTTGAGGCAAAACCCTGTTTAGACGAACCAAGGGGTCAAGGCTGGTTAGCATGCTGGTAGATGCTGTAACTACGCCATCTGGTTCCAACCGTGGACAGCGATTCAAAATTAGGCATAAATATATATTTTTTTCTTCTTTCTTTTCAAAGCTTATATGAAGCTTATATATAAGATTAAGTCTTATAAAACAGTTCTGTGGTCCCATGAGAAAGACGTTCGATTTTGTAACTTTTTTTTCAGGGCATCAGCCGAGTAACTGCCATTGAAATTAATGTGAATGTTATAGCATATCTTTCCAGTATTATAGACCTCCTTGAGATGGAGTACAAAGTGTGTCTTGGTGTGCAACTAACAAATATGAAATATTCATTTTGCCATTATAAATGTATCAAGGCACAACAATGTTTATACTTCATATATCATGTTTAATACATGCTTAAGAAAAAACAGCTCTAATGCGTCTGAATAATCACAGGAGAAAGTCGGTTCACATAACATGAAATAAAAATGAAATATATTACAATACAAAAGTTTGGGGTCAGTAAGATTTTTTTATGTTTTTTTAAAAGAAGTATTGTATGCTCAACAATGCTGTATTTATCTGATAGAAAAACATAGTAATACAGTAATACTGTGAAATTATTATCAGTTAAATTAATTATTTTCTATTTGAATATATTTTAAAATGTAATTTATTCCTGTGATGCAAAACTGAATTTTCAGCAGTCATTACTCCAGTCTTCAGTGTCACGTGATCCTTCAGAAATCATTTTAGTATGCTGATTTGCCACTCAAGAAACATTTCTTATTAATATCAGAGTTGAAAACAGTTGTGCTGCTTCAGATTTTTGTGGAAACCATGGTACTTTTCTTCAGGATTCTTTGGTGAAAGTTCAAAAGAACAGCATTTATTTTAAATTATGTAAACGTCTTTACAATCACTTTAGATCCGTTTAATATGTTCTTGCCGAATAACAGAATTAAAAATGAATGAAACAATCAAACAGTATAACAAATTTTACAAACTTCAAACTTCTGAATGGTAGTGTATATGAAAAAAATTACAATAATCCTGTACATGGATAAATGTCAAGAGATTGAATTAACCAGGCAATACTGGAAACTATTTTTGAGTGGGTAATAATTTACTTATTTACATTGAAAAATAAATAAGAAAACATAGTTTCACATGCATTTAGGTTACAAGGGATTAACTTGTATAAAAAATTAATTAATTAATTAAAAAAAGCATGCAGTAACAGATTAATTCAGTTGCTACAAATATAATAGTATTTACTAATTAAGCATAACCTACTTTTATATGCTTTCATATTCAAATAGTCAAGAGATTAATCTCTCCATATGGTTTCATATAAAATGTCAGCAGTTTCCTTGGCACACTTAATTCAGCTAATATTCCTGGTAGATAAAGGAAAAGCTACAGTCGCTCCAGTTTATAGGATGGTGAACAAGAAAATGCAAAACTCATAAAAAGTAAAGCAAAAAGTTCAGATTGGTTTTTATATAACCTCTACACACTGTAGTCGAGTGAGAACTGTGTTGGTGAGAGAAGCCTGCTTACTGGGGGCCTCATATTGAACAGAAGGTGCCGTCTCACACTCCAGGCCATTCACACACGCTCTTTACAGTGCGAGTGAAATATTAACAGCTCTCCCCTTCTGTAAGTAATCTAACTCTGCTGCTGGGCCACAAGGTAAGGTTCAGGGTGCGTCTGGAGAGACTGCTGTGCTGATAAACCTCATCTACATATTTGAAGGAGAAAACTACTTAGACAATTGTATAAAACTACACTTAATTACCATAAATACAAGATTAATTATTGTAGTTGTCATTTCAGCTCTAATTCATGCTCATAAGGGCACTGTTTATCCATGTGTCTGATATTTTTATGTATAATGAAATAGAATTTTAGTACAGGAATTTAACAGATTTATGGGTCATGCCAACTTAATTAATTCAATGAAATGAAAAGAAATGTTAAAAATGTGCACGGTTGCCAGACAGATTTACACCTTGGCCACGTATCACAATATCTTCAATAACACAGAGTCCCAGATTCTACTCCATAGACAGACAAGGACTGCAGCCAAGACTGCCACTATCCCAGATGGAGACTACTGTTAGCTAATCTATGATCTAATATATATATATATATATATATATATACCTGAATTTACAACAAACATGTTAGGATATCAAATCAAAGAGAATAGAAAGTTTTGTATACTGGGTGTACAAACAATTTTCATTCAGAATTTCAAATTTAATTACAAAATGAAACATGAAATTTTGAAGCAAAAAGACTGTGATTAGTATTTTCTTGTAAAACGTATATTAATAATCTGTTTTATTTTCAACTTTGAGAAATCATTTTTATAGTGTTTATGTATGTATATATCATCACACACACACACACACACACACACCAAGACAACAAGATCATAGGAAGATGGACCGTGGAAACAGTTGGACATCTAATGAAGTTTACAAGGGAAGGACAGAGAATAATATAAAATCAAGGAGAGTGTCTATAGGTTTGTGCTACAGCCGCATGCATTTCCTGATGAAAATGAAAATGGTTTAAAACATGACAGCACTAGCGGAGAGGCTCTGGGAGAGTCAGGGTTGTCCTAGATTTACCAAATCTGACCTAGAATGGGCGTCCTCATCTGCTCCTAGTGCATGCTTTCTGTGCAGATTGTTGTTTGTCTAGCCGTCAAGCAGATCAAATCTGAATCTGCGTTAATTTAAGTGTATTATATTCCACAGTTTATTCTCACAGTGTCCTTAGAAAACAAGCTTTTTGCTCTAGAAAAGAAAAGAGAAGTGAGTGATTTTGTTTCCTCACTCAAACCTAACTCTTATGTTCTGTTGTGATGATCATTTCTATGTTTTGTGCTCCCAGAGACTCCAACATTCTTAAACATAAAGTTCCAATAAAGTTACTTTATTCACGTTTGAGACCCCAAACATAATGTGACATTAGTCGTGGTTAAAGTAAAATTAATTTAACTAAAATTAAATTAACTGAATGAAAAAAAATCCCAGTCAAAACTACTTTTTACTGGCTCTTCAATTATTGGCTCATTATATAGTTTATCACAAGTTTTTGTCACAAGATTTATCACAAGTTTACAGCAGGGCATTCTCATGGGAAACAGGTGAGAAAGGTGCTAATAAGTCCTCAGAAACTCTTTTACCGAATCTGAAACGGCCTTGTGGGCTGGATAAGATTCTGGCAATCTGGTGTCACCTACTTTGACACACTGAATGGCATGTTATGCAATGCTGGCTGCTAATTGCAAGTGACACTTTAGAAAATGTTTCCCGTGAAATGATTCACTCTTCAGCTTTAAATGTTTGGCAGACTGTCTTTGTAATCCATATCGAATGATCAAACGAAAAGTTATGCACAATTGCTGTGTGGATTAGTAGATATCTTTGTCTTTTATCTGTTTAAAACTATGTACTACCTCATACTGGAAATGCTTGATTGAATCTCAATAGGTAAGATTTGATGGTGTTCAGATGTTCAGAGCTTCAGAGAGAGTCTATTTACTTCACAGCTTAACGAAATTGTCAATATCATGGTTTAAACAAAAATATTAATAACGATCCAAGATGGTGTGTCATCAAAGGCAGCATAACGGGTGAACACAGGAACCTGCGTTCACATCTTTGTGCCAAGAGATCTGCCTGACAAGGTCTTAAATGGCTCTAAATCCTGACGCTGTGACCATTGCTTTCCTAATTGCTTTGACATGTAGTCTTTGTTTAATAAGAACTAAATCCAGGGGCAAATCGAGTGTTCGAGTGTTAGAACGGGGAGATATTTTCTCGGTGTCTAAAATAAGCAGTTTATCTCCTGGAAAGGCATCAAAGAGTCACTTGCTCTTATTACATGAAACAGCATAAAGATGAAAAGAAATTTCTTTCCCATAGAGATCGTTCTGGTTTATATGGAATGAACCGTTTGTAGTTATGTATTGCTGTTTCCAAATGAGAATAGTTGAATTATAACAAATGTTTATTAGATGTTGATCAGAAATTGTGATGCAATGATACAAACATACTCAGTGTCATGTAACTGTAATGCGTTATCTTTTTTGGATATAAAGTGGGAAACTTTTTCACTTTATAGTTTAAAGGTTGTGGGGGTTGATTTTTTTTTAAAGCAACTTTTAAACAGCAATATACAGCAACCCAGAATTTATATGGCCTTTTTTAGAAGTGGACATAGAGAAGTATAATACAACATAAACAATCAATGCCACACTACACTTGTGTTTATACTGTGAGCTGACAGATAAGCCACGTAACTCTGACACTGAAATCAGATGGTGCTGCCAGCCAAATAAAGCACTGATTAATTAAAGCTACTCATCAGTGCCTAAGGAACATATTGTGTCTCAGTTGGCAAAAAGACCCAATCAACTTATCATAAAATTGCAGGTTTCTGCCTCTCCAGTTAAACACTGATCTGTAGGAGTGCTCCATCTAAATGACATCTTGCAAAAAAAAAAAAAAAAACCTGCATGTCGTGTTAGATGACAAACCAGTTAGACAATCAAACATTGTCAAAGACAATTGGGTCTGATGTCTGAGTCATTCTGTGTACTTCAGAAAACATTGTCAGGTAAGGAGCTCAAAGACAGCACATGCACATGAACATAAAATGGTGTCATATTCCATCTGTGGTTTCATTTTTTATCTGATGAGCTAAGGCTCATATTTTCTAGCACTAAAAGAATTTGGGGCATTTGAAAAGTGAAGGGATGCATTATAAACCTGATTAGCAATGCTCATGAGTATTATTGAAGTGATGTAACTTTGACCTGTAACTGATTTGCTGAAAAGCTGTTAAGTGAGTGCCGGCCACATTAGGATTAACGCTTTTTTTTTTCGACATGCAGCCATTTGACAGAAGCTTCTGTTGGGTCTTAAAGTCTTAAAAAAAAAAAAAAAAAAAAAAAAAAACCTGGATAGTTCACCCAAAAAATGAAAATTCTGCCATCATTTACTTACTCAGCTGTTTCAAACACAAAAGAAGATATTTTAAAAAAGATTGGTTCTTTAAAAGTTCTTTACATGTAGTAATGGTTCTATTTAGAACCATAGCATCCTGAAGAACCCTTTTTACCAAACTTTTCTCAAAATATCTTCTTTTATGCTGAATGAATTCAATTCATTTTTCATTAAATTATCCCTTTTAAGGGTCCGTCTTATTATATATATATGTATGTTATAATATATAAATAATATATAAGTTATTTATGTATAACTGCGGCCAACCAAATTAAAGCTATTAAAATGGAACAATTAATAACCAAAAACATAGAAATGAACTTAAAAATACCCCCTCTCATATTGTTTCCTAAGTCTACGAATATTAACAATGAATTTGAATTTTTTTGTAACAGGTCTTTTGTCACAATTCTGTACTGTCTGCGTTCAACTTGATTCTGCTTCATTTATTGAACAACTTATCTGATGAATGATTATCAATTTAACAGAGAGAGAGAGACAGAAAGTAGAAAATACATAGAAAGAGGAAAATGTAGGCAAACACTACATAGAGAGGCAGTCACACCAACAGTCAGACAGAGAAAGAGAGTGATAGAACAAGAGACAGAGAGAAAAGAGACTGATTTAATCCTCTCAATCCCCTCTCTCTCTCTCTCTCTCTCTCTCTCTTCTGCTTTAACATTACATCACCCTCTCACTGACCCACTTTGTCTCCCAGTCTGCACACCACTGGCGGGCTCTGCCTGGTTCAGCTGGGGTCAATAGCCCACTAAAGCCGCCCACACTAATCGTGTTAGTTTTAAAGGTGTGCTTGGATGAGCTTGCCACTGTGTGGGTGGATATTTGTTAGTGTCTTTGGTGTTGTACTGGATGAATGAGAGTATCACGAAAGGAAAGTTACACACATGAATGTTTGTGTGGGTACCTCTGGCAGTCCTGATGCACCATATAGCATCTGCATTCTCAAATGTGCAGGAAAAAACTCAAGTGATAAATTAGCGGAGTCCTTGCTATAGTATCTTCATTGTGAGTGCATTTCACCTAATGGCGAGAACAACAAATACATATTTAGCTTGTAACAAATCTTTCATCACAGTGCTAGAAGAAATCCTGCAGCTGAAACAGAGCATAGCACAAGTTTGATTCCCCGGGAATGCATGAATTAATAAAACGTATGAGGTATATTGAACGCATTCATGCAATGTAAGTTGATTTAGATAAAGGCATCTTCTAAATGCATAAATGCAAATGCAGAATACCAAGTCAATGTGTCCATATTAAAGCAATATCACACTTGATTGACCTGCCATTAATTCAAAAGAAGCCTCTGTAATTAATTTGAAAATGTCACCCAGTAGGAACTTGTAATGACAGCTTGAGCCGTTTCTGAAAACTTATTTGAGCAATAGTACGATCACATTTACCGTTGTTCAATGAATTTTCACAGATGAAATCCAGTCATTTCAACAGGAATTCAAGTGATGGTGAATTTCACGTGAGGGTGAAAGATTTCCTCACGCAGATTTCGCATTGGTTTCAGCTGGTCACACTACACTATTGACAATAGGCAATTTTTCTCATGAAAATTTGCAGAAATGTTTAATGCTGTTGGGCTGTCACATTAGCTGTCTTGGAACGCTGTTCGGGTCAGATTATAGAATTGGAACTAACAGCTATAAGGAGCTATAAGCTTTCCTGAAGGGCCAATGCAGAACCATATGCACAATCTTGATGATCGCTTGTTTTCACACGGCGTGAACATCGTTTTTTGTCATTCGAATGGCATCTGGAACTGGCAAGGCTGAACAGAATGTGTGCTAGGAGACACGTAGCATATTAATTTGTAATCTATTTGACACAATTTCGTCAAACATCACATTATTCTGTGATAAAAGACAGACAGTGTAATGTGCTGATATAGAGTCAAGCCGTCGCTCATATTTAGTGTTCCTACTGAATATGCATCAAAGTCGTAATGTGATAAACACATTATTCAATACAAGCGGCAGCATGGTGTACTTGGGGTTCTTTATTTAGGCACGTAAACTGCATGTTCACAAACATATTCCTTTTCACCCGTTTATAGGCTTGGGCACTTCCTTTTTGTGACCTTTGATGATAAAGCAGAGGACAATTGCATTTATGCTTTGTGTGCATGAGTGTGTTAAAGTGATACTGAAAGTCTGCCTTCGGTTTTGCCTTGAGCCTCTAAATAATGAGAGTAACTCTTAGTGTTTAAAGATTGTGTGGTTAGCAATTGGAGCTCAGATATGTGGGAGAAGACAGACAAAAACAGAGAGAGAAAACTGTAGTTGATATTAGTATGCTTGATATGTCATTCTGTAGTTATATTTAATTCCTTTATTTTGTTGTTTTTAAACATAAATACACACAAATAATGCCTGGCTATGTTTGATTGGTATTGTTTAAGTAGAAATATGGGAATTGCAAGTTCTTGAAACATCACAATTGTTAATCATCTATATTCGGGGTAAGTCACTGTATATCTCAATGTTTACATATTCATACACTCGAAAAAAGATGGTTCTTTAAAAGTTATTTACATGTAGTAATGGTTCTATTTAGAACCATAGCATCCTGAAGAACCCTTTTATGCTGAAATGGTTCTTTTAGTTAGAGTTTAGAGTTCTTTATTACCTCCTTTTTGTTTTTCAAATCTGTATCTGTCAAAGCACCTCATTATCGATTTTCTGGAGCTCAGGGATCCAACTACACAGACTGTCAACACTCTCTCAGGTAAACATGTAAATGATTTCATTCTTAAATTTAAATAACTTTAAATTATAACTGGTTTCCAAACTAACATGTCCTTTTCTTTAGATACTTTTTTTGGGGGGGGGGGGGGGGGGGGGA
>NW_015505434.1:589627-608339 GCF_001515645.1 Sinocyclocheilus grahami
TGATTGGATAGAAAGAGAGGCGGTGGTTGGTGCTGGTAGGTAAGTGTGAGCAGCTCTGTTAAGCTGAGGATACTTCCTCTTCTCCACTAATTAAAAAACAGAGACATTGAATGAATGATACATTTTGTTAGAATTTTGTAATTATTTGGGTTTATGCATAAACATACCAAGTCTCACACACACACACATACACACACACACACACACACACACACACACACAAAACATTAAAGCTATCCCATGACTTTATATCATTTTTTCCTTTTAACATTATGAAGGGCTCACATACTGTCCACTTTCTATGAACATAACTGTTCTTAAATAATGTGCACACTGTAACTCTAAACTCAATTTTCTATTTCATCTGCATCATATCCACAACTTCATCATCTGCAGGGAGAAACTGCCACTCATTCACACCAAAATGATGGACTTAAAGGCATGTAGCGTCTGGACCACTCAAACACACAATATATATTTTGTTAGCTAGATTTCACAAATACTCTGTAATAGAAAAACGCTCCCGGAAACCCTAAGCTCATGCCAGGCTTCGGCCTTGTCCTTTCCATTCATCAAGTTACTCTGACGCAAACTGGTTCTTTCTCATCAACCAACTTCAGCAAGATCTTGGGCCTTAAGATTGCATCAGGAATCTATTTTCAGACAGACGAGACTTGCAAGTATCAAACTTAGTCTTATTAATTGATATATTAGGTATCAGTTGCACCTTTTTACCAAGGTGTGTTTGAACTAAGAATCTGACATTTCCCTCAGGTGTAGATCTGCTGAATATGCAAATGGTTCTATAACTTCATAGTCCTTATTTCTCTTCTCTTTACTGCGTTAAGCTTTTAACCCTTCCCTATACAAACTGAGTGTGTATGTGTATGTTAGACCAGTTTATGTGTTTATGTAGTATGTTAGACTAGTTTAAGTGTTTATGTAGTTAATAAAACCTTACTTGTATCACACTTGACGTGGTTCATTGTTTGCTCATAACTGGAGTCACTTAATCATGCAGATTTATGCTACAAGCTTTTGTAGAATTGTACAGTAAGAAAGTTATTTCCTTTAACCAGGAAATTAACGTTCTTAGAATTGACAAGACAGTTGACCCTGAGAGGTCAGCTAAATATCTACAGTGGATCTAAAATATTCATAATTAATTATAACTAGTTATGATTAATTATTCATATTTCCCATGAGCTGATTCATTACAGGCATCATAGCGGACTTCATCACATCTATTTTAATTTTCTTTATTTTAAATTTTTGTGTTTTACTTCATGTATTTATTCATGTTCAGTGTCAATGTATTCAGCTAATAACTGTTGTTAAGGGCACTGACATGTTTGCTACAATTTCACCTCAATAAAAAATGACCTAATTCACACAACATGCTGTTTTAAAGGGGTCATATGATGTTGCTAAAAAGAACATTATTTTGTGTATTTGGTGTAATAAAATGGGTTTATGCGGTTTAAGGTTCAAAAAACACATTATTTTCCACTTGTCAACACACTCTCAACAGGTAAATGAGTTCTTTCTTAAAATGTCCATAATTTTTAACTTTCAAATTGTAACTGGTTTCCTACCAATCATGTCCTTTTCTCTTTTTAGTTGAGGAGAACCTGTTAGTGTGACCAGCACTGTTCAGTTAAGGATACTTCTCTCCTCTTCACCACTAAGTAAGTAACAAAGATATTGAATTAATGGTCCATATTGTTAGAATTTGTTTATTTATTACTTGGGTTTATGCATAAACATGCCCAGTCACAGCTATCCAGTGACTTTTTATCACTTTTTCCTTTTAACATTGTGAAGCGCTCACATGCAATGTTTGGCCTTCATAAATAATTGTTTTTACATAAACCAATGGAAAGAGACATATTGTAACTCTAAACTCAATTGTGCATTTCAGATGCTGTCACATCTTACAACCACATCATCTGCAGAGAGAAACTACCATTCAATCCCACCAAAATACACACAATGATGGATTTAAAGGCATCAGATTATAAAAACACAGTGATTCACTAGAACTTGGTTTTCATCACACTATTTTCTGTTTCTGTTTTGTTTTACTTCTTTAAGTATTTATTTATCTTCAATGTCAATTGTCATTTATTAACATATTCTGCTAATAACTGTTGTTATAGCACTGTCATTGTTGTTTTAATGTAAAACCCTAATACAGGCTACAAGATATTATAAAACCAGGCAGATAGAGGGGTAAAAAAATACAAATAAATACAAATAATATTAATAATTCTAATATTAATTATATAAATGTACTTATATACTAATATTAATGAAGATAACCTATCATTAAAAAGTTTATCTATAACACCAATAAGGTCCTATTGCATTTTCAAAGCATGAACCCAAAAAGGGTTCTGCTATTGTTATAATCTGAAGAACTTTATGGTACAGTTTAGAACCATTTTTCTTAAGAGTGTACACTATGAGATATGATAGTCAGATGACTTTTTGAAATTGCCTCAACTCGATAAGAAAATCAGTAGGCTACTTAAAAATGCAAATGTTGTAACAGCAAATTTTAAAACACAACCTTTTCCCATAAAATATTTTGTCTCTTTTTAGCAAATGATAATGAAAGTAGTAGTAAAGATCATGTTCCATGAAGATATTTTGTAAATGTCCTACTGTAAATATATTAAAACTTAATTTTTGATTAGTAATATGCATTGCTAAGAACTTCATTTGGACAACTTTAAAGGCAATTTTCTCAATATTTTGAGTTTTTTGAACCCTTAGATTCCAGATTTTCAAATAGTTGTATCTCAGCCAAATATTGTCCTAACAAACCATACAGCATATTTATTCAGCTTTCATATGATGCATAAATCTCAATTTCGAAAAAAATTGACCCTTGTGACTGGTTTTGTGGTCCAGGGTCACATATATTTACACACATCATACTATTAATATGCATTTTAATTAAAATTATAAATGTGCTAGCTATTGTACTGTTTATTTAGGAACATTGTGGCACCCCTCTTATTATGAACATGACTGATTGCTTTCATGTGCTGATAATCTTAATATTAAAAATGCACTAATGTACTAATAAATGACATGTTAGCAGTTAATATTTAGCTGATAAATGACTGCTGTTTTTCGTACTCTGCAGATCTGCAACTCTAAAGATAACAAAATAGTTTTACAAGCCTTTGCCCCAAAGCTGGGATCTAACTGGATAGATCCGACAATTTGAACAGATGGACAATATCAATTATAGCTGTCTAATAATCATTTTCTGGCTAAATCAATAAGCTGCTGGTTCAAGAAAACTCTGTTATGTTAAAGACTTAATAGAGGCATATACATATATACAAGCACAGAGTTGCATAAGCACAGGGTTATTAAGAATCATTTCCATGTCAACAAACCCTAACAAAATCACAAAAAATTGCACCACCTTGTGGTACTGTACCGTAGGTCTTTTCAAAAGTAGACTTTATATCAAACCAATGTTTGACAGCAATGAGATGACCTATAAAAAATGTTTTATATTCATGTAGTGCTTAATTAGTAAATATACATTCACATTTCATTCTAGGCCTGTTAAATGTTAGTGACTGCACAGTTTAGATGGTCATTCCAATATGATAACCTTAAGCCTAAAATTCACACAAACCACTTCAAAAGGACACTCAAAACGACTTTATCCAGTAGTTTTCAATTGCTTTCAAGATCATAAGATCTAACTTGCCTGAAAATAAATTAAATTATGAATTATGTACCTATTTTCCTGTTTATTTTCCTTTAGAATTCAGGTAATTACAACTTTAAAAGACTACAAAAGGATGAAATGACAACAAAAAAATGTTTTTCTCCTTAAACTTCCATCAATTTGTTATTTAATGCTTGATCAGTTCCAGTCCTGAGTCATTGCTCAGTGCTCCATTTGTGCAGAAGACAACATTTATAGTTGCATTTTCAGCCTCAAAATATGTACACCTTTTTTTTTTTAAATAATATTTCTGCAACATGTCAAAATACGTTTGAGATTGCACAGAGCATGGTTTAATTCGATGAAATAATGATTAACCGATCTAGTTTTATATACCACTGAATAACATTTAGCAAGTAAGGTAATGCACTTATATGTTTGCACATCCATTTGTCCTAGATGCACAGGTTAGCGGCTGCGTAATCAAACTACCTTGACCTACTTCTGGATGGAGAGCCGTATACCTGAGCGCACCCATCGCCCCCTCCTACCCGAGCTCTCATTGCAGTAGGAGGGTCCATGTGCACACAGTGACGTCTCTACGCAAGTCTGTCTGAGTCCGCTGTTTGTATTAGTCTTCAGTTGGGCGCTTTCAACAATCTAGTAGCAATGTGCACGTAAACAGAAAACAATCGACAGGACGTTTCGGTGAAGCCGCTGTTGACTGCTGTACGCGCACAATGCGCTGTAGTTAAGGATCTCGAGTCATGAGCGCGGCAGTGAGCGGTGCGTTCAGCTGTCACAACTGAAACTAGTACATGCAAGCAGTCGCAACACTGGGAATACTTCTAAACACAATTCAACGGCACGGTTTAGTGTCATTTGCTCCGTTTTGTCCATTGGATTACTAGTGACCAGCAGTAGAGATAACTGTCACAATTGGATGTCGTAATTACGGTAAGATGTCTTATTATTATTATTATATCGCCGGAGAACGGAGCAGTCCTCTATATATGAACTACTATAAATGCAGACGAGTTTAAAACTTGTCTAAAACTTGTACATTTGTGACACGCGATGCTCAACTTGACAGGACCTGTGCTGTGCATGAAGTGCACTTTAAAGCAATGAAAAGAAACAACAACAATTGCATATAATGTTTCCGTCAATAATGTATCCTTAACTAACATCCTTTGCATCAGATCAAATAAAAGACACAAATCCATGCAGCAGTGAATGCTGTTTAACACATCGCAATTGCTAACGCTTTCCATCAAATTGAGCCTACATCAAATTATAAATAGTTATATCAAAGCTTAGCACGATCTCCTTCGTTCCGTCGTTATAAGTTCTTCAAGGGATAGCAGCTTGTATTATTTCGCGTAACGTTAGCATCATCCTGTCTTATTTACTGTACGCGTGCTGGTGCATCTAGAGTTGAGTGCAACTTAAGTTTATTCAGCCAGATGGGACACGATAATTACTGTGATGTTCACAGACAGCAAGAACACTGGCGAATAAGATTGATTCTTGTGGAAATGCATGCAAACATATTTATTTCACTTTTTTATGCGTAATTGTTTCACGTGGGGTCATGTGATGAATAAAGCGCATCACAACGATATTTAAAGAGGAGCTCTTTTGCAGAAGAAACAACTGCGTCACAATCATCATTCTGGAGATCTCTGTGCAATGCAGCATGAAATATCACGCATCCGAGGCTGCACGTAAAGTTGACTTGAAGTTTTTGTAAACTATGCAAAGAGCAAGTTCGTTTTTCACATGTTTTAAAGAACGTCGCAGAAATATTGTGGCTAGAAAGCTTATAAAAATAAAAGACTGATAGAGGACCAATCCGAGAGTGGCGTGATGAACTCTTGGCGACAGTCTGTCTGCTTCTGTCCAATGGTTGCACGCTAAAGTACGGTATCGTGGGAAGAAGACAAGGGAAAAAAATCCAAAACAAAAACAACGAACTACGTCAATCGTTTAACGCTGCACTCTCATCACCTTATGACTTTACTTTTAAAAGTGCAATGCCTCATGAACTAACTGTATGTATGTAGAGCTATTCATGATTGTATAGATTAGGGATGTAACGGTATGAAAATTTCATATCACGATTATAGTGACCAAAGTTATCACGATTATCAATAGTATCACGGTTTTGTTAAAATTAGATGAAAACGTTCAAAAAGAACTGATACACACACTGAAAACATTTCAATAAGTTTTATATTTGAAAATCAACAAACAACAAATACAATTAGCAGCTATATGCACTTTTTTTTAAGCAAAAACATTAAAATAACATTAACATGAAGCCCTAATAATAATAATAATAAATCACTTGTGTGCCGCCATTTCCTCTCGTGCAAAAAACAACAACAACAACATTGCATGCTGCTTCTGCATCAGACTGATGTTGGCTGGACAGGATTTACCGTGAGTTTTCAAAATTGTGATAATCAAACACGGTTTTGATAATTACATTTTAAACGGTAATACTAACCGTCAGGGCATTTTATCGTGATTTATCGTAAAACTGGTAATCGTTACATCCCTAGTATAGATGATAGAAGAAGCCTGTATGTACTGTGCATGACTGACAGTTTAAGCTCACAGCGGTTCTATTGCATCTTCAGTCCCTCCCATAATGCTCTTGTGGGTGGGTGGTCGGTTTGCTTTCTCTTCTTGGTGCTGTCAACAGTGTGGGGAATTACCTTTTTTTTTTTTTTGCCATAGCCATTAAAAAAAACATACGTGAAATTGAATACACAATGCATTCAAACCTGTTTCAGATTTAAACCAGTTATTTTTGCATTCACGCCGTCTCTGTGTTGTAAGTCTCAGTCCACAGTTTTTTATTTGTCACTTCATCATAACTAAATGTAACACTGCTAAAATGAATCTTTACGTCATATTGTTGAAGGACAGAAGAGTTAAATTAATTTTTATACCACTCTTCTAGAAATATAAAATAATAATAATAATAATAGTAATAATAATCCAGAAACAAAGAGTTAAAAGTATAAAGAAATGCTTTGCTAGGAGAAAAAGTTACCTGCTAGTTCACAATTCATATTTGGTGAGAGGGGCAAGTGGATTTCGTGAAACCACCTTGAATGTGGAGCCTCATGTCACCTCACCTTATGTCTGCAGAGGCAGTGCCAGGATCCAGCAATGCTCAAAGCAAAGACTTTCACAGTTAATTAACAAATGTACTAATTTATAGTGGATTCACACATCATGGTGGTAAAAACATAGTAAAACATGTGGGAAAGATATAATAGTTTGGTTAAATACAAACATTTCAGCTGGAGAGAATGGGGAGGCACAGTAGTCTGACAGAGAGGGATGGCCCCAACACATACATAAAGAAGAGGTCATTTGCAATCCCATTTAATTAGCACTATTTAAATCTGGATACATTTCTTTGTAATCACACAATTGAAAAGTAGTATATCTGAATGAATGAATGAATGAGGCATTTAAATAGCGCTTTATAGTGTATTGCTGTACACCCAAAGCACTTTACAATCATATGAGGGGGTCTCTCCTCAACCACCACCAGTGTGCAGCATCCAACTATCTGTAATACATTTTCCAAAAAATAGTCAAATTAAACCAGTAATGAATAATAATTGTGTGTGCTATTTGGTTTGACAGTCAGAGTAATACGATTTATTTGTACTAATCAGAATACTGCTATTTTGACTGTAGTCTAAATATCTCTAATTTATTGGTCCATTAGGTTTATCAAATGATCCAGGTATGGAGACTAAAAGATACCAAAGTTACTGCGAAGGGGCAAATGCAGAAAACAAATGGGCACAAATGCCGAACACCATGGAGTATTGCTGTTCTGCAGAAGAGAATTTGACAAACAGTGACATGCTCATGGATATTGTTAACTCGAGCAACGCCCCTAACATGCCATCTGTCTGCAAGGACAACAACTTTAAAACTACAGAGACAACAATGCTTAGAGTTAACCAGAATCAACCATTACCTTTATCCTCCTTCAACAACTCCTTACACAACCGCAAGTCAGAAACAGACTCAAAGGAGCTCTCCAAAACGGTTGCTGAGTCTATGGGCTTGTACATGAATGCTGCCAGGGAAGCAGACTTTGGCTTTGCCCAACAAGGGACTGCAAGAGGGCAGGGTAGCCCACAGAAACAATATCCTCTTTGTGGGAGAGCAAGTGAAGACAGCCAGTCCAGAACGACTGGGAGCCCAAAGATGAAAGCTCCCCCAGCTTCATTCCCACCTGGGGCCCAGCTAACCAATGGTGGCCTGCAGGAGTGTGCTGTGGTTCCTGCCTCAGTGCCCTCTGCACTGGCCACCACTCTTTCATGCAGCACTGATGGGTCTGGGCCCATGTCTAGTCCTACCGGACACAACATGGTGTCATCAACTACCAGCCCCATCTTCTTTGACTCTGATTGTCCGTCACTGGCTTCTGCCCCCACCAACTTGATCCAGGGTCTAACCCAGTGCTTCAATGCTAAATGAAAAATAAAGCAGAACTGGATATGTAGTGTCCAATTAACATGAGGACGAGACTTTTTTGTGACCTTGTCCATTCTAGCCATTGCCATGTGAATGCTGAATCAACCGCAGTGGGCCTTAGGAAATCCTTGCCAATTACTGAAGTCATAAATGTTTGCTTACCAGACTTTAAATTATACGTTGCATAATTTCTTTAACAAGCTTGCAAAGTGCAGGAAGCCCTAAACAGTTCTATAAAGCATATCCCATCTGACAGTCAAAACTTTATAAGAGTCAGAAGTTTGCAGAGTTAACTGAGTGATACAGTGAACCCCCTTTTCAGAATGTGTTCATTTGATGCTATTCTGAGACAAGGCAATTACAGCTAGCCGAGCTCTAGCAGTATAGCTAATGATTTTCACCCCATCCCAGATGTCCTGTGAAACAGTCAGCCAAGCACTCATTCAAAATAGTGTATTTTTTACCACCCTAATGATATCGGAAAATATGTAATGCTAAGTTTGCTAACGAGAAAATGTAAATATGTCAGTTGTATGTAGGTTTGTAGCTTTCTGTCATTATTGTGGCATTCTGTATTTTTTTGGCTAACGCGCTATAGTTATGAGTCTAACTTGTATGTCATTTAAACAGGTCTTTTTTTTATTATTCAGTTTACTTGAGTGTGGATTCAAGCTGAGCTCATTACTGTAGCACCATCTATTATGAAGCAGTCCCTTCTGACTGGCTACTAGGCTGCAGTGAATTATTTAAGTTTATGATTTACATAGCATACTGATATTTAATTGTTAATTTTCTGTTTTTGACAGTAGTCTCTCATGCTCACCAAGACTAGATTTATTTGATCAAAAATACAGTGAAAACAGTAATATTGTGAAATATTATTACAATATAAAATAACCATTTTCTATTTTAATATATTTTAAAATATAATTTGTTCCTGTGATGGCAAAGCTGAATTATCAGCTGCCATTACTCCAGTCTTCATTGCCACATGATCATTCAGAAATCATTCTAATATGTTTGTTTGGAGTTTAAGAAACATTTAATTTATTTAAAAAAAATGTATCTTAATGACCCCAAACTTTTTAACTGTATACATACACAATCCTGCAAACAAGTTGACATGGGGTATCTATGATCAAGAGAAATCCATTTTTATTTTTACTCAAAACCTTGACACTCATAATAATTTGCCTTTGGGTATAGCACAATTTTGATGTTCTCGCTATCTCCCACTCCCTGTCTTTCTCAATGGTTCTGTGCTGTCACTGAGTTTAAAATCAATAACTAACACACTGAACAAACCACGACTGAGTGAAAGAGGTGGAAGGCGGTGGCTGATCTAAAACCATTTTCCATTTGTAATTGAAAGGTTAAAGGGGTCATATGATGCTTTTTTAAAGATCATTATTTTGTGTATTTGGTGTAACAGAATGTTGACATGCTTTAATGTTAAAAAAACACATTATTTTTCAAATACTGTACATTATTGTAGGTCCTCTATGCCCCGCCTCTCTCAAACGCTTTGTTTTCTACAAAGTCCCTCCTTCGGTTCTAGGGGGATGTCAGTCAGGTACGAGTAAAAAGGACTACAAATGTAGATAACAAGCTACGAAAGTTACAATGATACAGCAGTTTACTTTGAAGGCAACCTATATAGTGGGAGGCACATCACTGCTGACAGGATCAAAGTCACCCACATCCTAATGACATCCAGCTTAGCCAGAATGTCAGAGTAGATGACAGACAGAGGTGGGATGGCTCACTGCCACGTCGGCCCCAGCTGGCCCTCAGCATCACACATTACACCTGGTCAGTCAATATCTTTGTGTTTCCACACTTTCTTTTAGTTTTATTTTTGTTTTCCCTGCCTTTCTCTAATGTTTCTTTTTTATGTTGCCTCCTTCATAGGACATTATAGGTTCATCATAGGAGTCCTTTGGTAGACACAGATCTTTGATATCAGTATTAACCATAAGACATTAATTAATTAATTACGTTACAAAAAAATAAAAAACAGTGAGAAAATGACATAGGCAGTAAAGTGGGGATGGGGAGAGAGAAACATGTTTGGTGCCTTCAAGCTGTAGCATGGTTCTTGCCTTTGTTTTTCTTTTATACACTGAAAAATGCTGACAAAATGACAACCTGCAGTGATATGTTCATTACAACTTTTGGAACCACTCTGAATGTAGTTATTGTAGTAAAGACAATCTAGTTGAACCTGTGACATCTCATCATATCAAGTAGAAATTACTGAATTAGTGAAAAGTTAAACAATGATGAAAACATTTTTTTTTTACAATTTAGCTATGCCTGGTAACCAGTATAATGCATTTTATTAAAATGCTAAGTGAAAGAATAAGCCGTTTGTTGTTTGAATACAATAAGAAAGATTGACAGTGAGTATTAACAGAGAGGAATGGAAATCCCCTTTAACCAAAATTATGTGATTGAGTGATGCAGCATAGTATAGGGCTGCAGGTCACACCCCTCGCAGTGACATTTTCATTGAATTTCAAACTCCACTTACCCAGAGCGGCAGAACAGAATGAGAAATCCATTCATATAGGACACTCAGCTGAAGACAAGCTAAAATTAGGCTGAAGCACAGACTCTATACAATATTGCATAGGCATATATAACAAACAAATAAATAAAACACAGTTAACCCTTACCAAACAGAACATTGTCCACTACATTGTCAAGAAATATAGGCTACTTTAAATTGAAGGAGCATGATAAAATTGTAAAAAAAAAATGTTCGGTCTAAAATCTTAAGAATGTATGTTTTAAATATTAATAATATAAGGAATAAATATTCTTTATAAAGCAGAATTCCACATGGCTGGACTGAGTATGCCAGAGGAGGCATGTTAAGGAAACAGCAGTGCAGGAGGAAGAGAGGTCTTTGCTCTGGAGTTAGGCCAACTCTCAATGTTCCTCCAGCAGATGAAAGGGCATATCCCAGTGAGAGCACTAATGAGCTCTTAATTGTATGTTCTTCTACAAAATTAATGGCCAGCGTAAATTTGATAAATTTGGATGTGGCTGGATACTAATATACCAATTAAATCCCAACCTCACAAGATCTGGCCCTCTGCATGATGGGCTGCAGACAGGGGCAACACCACTGTTCATTTGTGACGGGAAGCAGAAATAGAAAGAAGTGGGAAAAGGAAGTGGGAAGTATGGAGAGCGTTTCCTCTGGATCCTGCACCTGAGAGAAAAGTGTTGGAAACTATTTTAATACTTATTTGGGAGAAACAAATGTCTGTGGAGATCAGTATTGTTTTGCAGTTCGACTTGTCAATTTAATCCCAAACTTTACAAAACTTAATTGTGTAGGAAGTCATTTCTACACACCTGCTCACCCCTTATTAAAGACTTTTCTAACATTTAAAAAAGTTTTAAAGTGTTGTTTAAAGGGGTAGTTCACCCCCCCAAAAATGAAATTCTGTGATAATTTACTCGCACTCAAGTCGTGTCAAACCTGAATGACTTAATTTCTTCTGAGGAACACAACAGATGATATTTTGAGAAATGCGTTTACAGTGGAAGTCAGTGGTAACTGTTTGTTACCAACATTCTTCAAAATACATTATTTTGTGTTCTGCAGAAGAAATAAGTTAATATAGGCTTGGATTGACATGAGTAAATAATAATATCTTCATTTTGGGGTGAACTATCTCTTTAAGCATGCAACAGTATAGGGTTAATCTAGCATGCTAGGTAGCCTAATCTCCTAAATGTGGATGAATAAAACAAATAATTAATCCAGCAATACCAAAAAAAATGCAGTCCACAGATACATTAATATAAAGCAGAAAATGTTTGGAATTCTGCTTTGCTGCAATTTAGAGTAGTAAGTTTGCAGGCAGTTTTTTATGATATACAACTACAGTACTGTATATTTCAGATGAAATATTAATGGCAAAGTTTGATGCATTTTAAAATATTTAACACAAACAGATTGTAAATATTGAATGCTTTTGGCTTGTTGCTTTTCTAAATAATGATAGTGTATCACGATGTATGATGACATGTAGAAAATTAGGAGTTTGTTGTACTTCAATTGATTTCCATTATAATGTTGCCAATAGCAAACTAATAGTTGGCCTATTGTAAAGGGTGTTAAATTCTCTTGAATCCAACACACACACACATGCTCACACACGTTTGCTTTGCACTCTATTAAAAGTGCAGCTACTGTATGCTTGGGATTTTGAGTTTGTAATGGCTGTCCTCATTTGAACTTCTTCCTCAAATAGCATTTGTTGATGCTGGGCCAGATTCTTTCAAGGTAGTCCTGGCATATCTACCCACATTACACCAGTACCAATTATTCACAATGATTAAGATCTCTATTATTTACTAGCATGTGGCCAAGCCACACAATAAATAACACAACAAACTTTGAAAAAAAATCATGACAGTAAGATGTAAATCATCTTTATCTATCACCTTAACTAAGAAGTGTCTTTATATAAGTGACTATAAATTATTGTGTAAACACTTTGTACAGACAACTTGGCAGAGAGACTATTGTACTGAAAATTACACTTTAACTCAGTTCTGTAATGTACACGTGAGTTCCAAAACTGTAATTCATACAAATATGATCTGAGTTATGAATTCATACACATAATTGTTCCTTATAAGGATTCAGTTGAGAATACAATCGAATTCTTTCAAGCAGTGAGTTGCAAGCTGACACCGAGACTTCACAAACAATCCAGAGTGTTATTTGAATGAATTCTTTGATTAATTTGAATCAATAGCGCTGCATAGGCAGGTCATGTGACCTCAGATGCTTCTCACGGAGAGTCACAGTGCTGCAGTTTTCTGCTGTTAGCTGTGCATGACTGCACAAAGAAAAGAGTAACTTGATCATTCACGTCAAATTGTAGGTTGCTTAAGTTGTGAAAAACCTTTAGCACAGTCAAAAGCAGTTTCAGTTTCTGGATGAAACCAGGTGTATCAGGAATGTGGTTTGGACTGATTGACAAATGTGGAAGCCATTAATCAAACAGCACTTTGACTTTGAATGGTAATTTTTCAGCTTGAGCTTCTGACAAAGTGGGGGGGAAGCAAGGAGCAAGAATACTTTCTAAATGCATTTTACCTTGCTACACTCGCACAGGCCAACCATACCTTTAGTATGCTTGATACATCTTTCAAAATGGTCAACACTGTGGCATCAGACGTGACCTAGAAAGCAAACTTAGATTCCCCCCACCACACCTCTCTCTGAACTCATTTGTGGGAAACAAACACAAGCTCCGTTGGGTTTTGTTGAGTCTTTAGTTGTGCCCATAAAAATGAAAAGCCTTTGTGACGTGACTGAGCTATAAGTCACTGGGTTCACAAATAAACGTTGCATGCCCTGGAGACAGCCAGTGACACACAGAACCAGCAGGTAAAAAGACACGGGAAGGTGTCAGATGGCACTTTATAGACAAGACACAATATCAAGTGTACACATCAGCAGTGCAGCCTCAACTACAAGAGTAAACCTCAGCAGGAAGTTCAGTGGCTTTTATTACAGGAAATAAAAATGGTATGTGGGGTTAAAACAGCAACATGTGAATCTTTACAGGTATTAAGCACAGTTTTAAGAAAGCATGTTTCCTTGGAGTAAAAATAGTAAGGAAACTGGAATTTGATATCTCACAAGTCCCAACTGTAATTTTATTTCTTGTACAGCAGCTTGCAATCTGCCAATTGTGTCATTGTCTCACAATGTGACTTTATATCTCACTCTTGCAACTTATTTACAGCTGTGAGTTAATTTCTTGTAATGTAACTATACTTCACTATTGCGAAATTATTCAGTATGCATTTATATTGAAGATTGTGCCTTTATTTCTTACTTTAAACAGTTATGACTTTATTTGTCATAATGTAACCATATATCGTAATTGTGAATTAATTTCTCATGTTTATGACTTCATCTCACATAACTACAACTCACTGTACGTCACATGAAATTGCAACTTTATATTTCACATTGTGACTTTTTCTAAATTTAAACAATTGTTACTTTATTTCTTGTAATTTCTCGCAATTACGGATTTATTTCTCATGAGTGATTACGACTTTGCAGCCTGAAATGAATACAGACAGAGTTTTTGTTTTATCCAGCTGTATTTACAGAATCCCCGAGTTGGAAAAAGGATCACCCCCTCGGGTCTGTATTTTGTTGAACCTTTTGCTTTAATTACAGCCTTTAGTCTGTTGGGATGTCTCTAATAGCTTTGCACATCTAGACTTATTTGCCCACTCTTCTTTGCAGAACTGCTCAAGTTCAGTTAAATCTGGCTCTGGACTCTGACTAGGCCATTCAATGACATTCACCTTTTTCTTCTTCAACCACTGTGTTGTGAGTTTTTCTATGTGCTTTGGGTCATTGTCATGTTGGGAGGTAAACCTTCTTCCCATTGACAAATTTCTGGCAGAGGGCAACAGATTTTCCTCAAGAATTTGACAGTATTTTGCCCCATTAATTTTTCCTTCTATCCTGACAAGTGCTCCAGTCTCTGCTGCAGAGAAACACCCCCATCACAGGATATTACCACCTCCATGCTTTACAGTAGGAATGCTGTTATTTGGATGGTGAGCTGTATTAGATTTCCGCCAAACATATTGTTTGGTGTTGAGGCCAAATAATTCAATTTCAGTTTAATCTGCCTCAGAATCTTCAAGGTGCGTTTTGGAAAAGCTCAGTCGTGACTGCATGTGGTCTTTCTTGATGAGTGGATTTTTCTTGCAACCCTCCCATACAAGCCACATTTGTGGAGAATTTGTCATATTGTTGTCACATGCACACAATGACCACTCTTTGTCATAAATTCCTGCAACTGCTTCAGAGTTACTGTAGGCTTCTTGGTCGCCGCTCTGACCAGTTTCCTCCTGGCTCATTCATTCAGTTTGGAGTGACGTCCTGATCCAGGGAGGGTCTGTGTTGTACCAAATACCTTCCAATTCTTAATAATAGACTTCACTGTGCTTCTAGGCATTGATACAGCTTTGAAATGTTTGTGTGTCCATCTCCTGACTTGTGGCTATCCACAACTTTATCCCGGAGATCTTTTGAGAGTGCCTTGCCACCCATAGTTGGTTGTTTGCATCAGTTGCACTACCAAGGACTGAAATGCTCCAGGAAAGCTCTTTTCATGCTGAGCTAATCAAAATGACCACAGCAGATCACAGTTGAAAGTCAAATGAAGTGTGAAGGTGATTAGCTACAACTGATTGAGTTTACACGTCATTTTTAGGAGGGTGGGGGTGAACCTTTTTCCAACTCAGTGATTCCGTTTTTTTGTTTGTTTTTTTTCTGACATGGTGTTATATCTTTCACTTGAATGTTATAAGCTGCACTGAGTAAATACAGCTGGATAAAACAAAAACTCTGTCTGTCTTCATTTCAGCCTGCAAAGCAAAAAAATGTGATTATTTTAAAGTGGTTGATTATTTTCTATACCTACTGTATGTATCACAATTGCAATTTCATATTTCAGTGTGACTTTATTTTATGTTTTATACAACTGCAACTATTTCTTGTAACTAAATCTCACAATTAAAAATGTATTTCTCATGATTACAACTATTTTACACAATTACAAATCACTGTACATCTCACTATTGCAACTTTATATTTCACAGTGTGTCTATTTCTTTTTAAACTTATTTTTTACTTTCTTTTTTAAACAGAATCCAGCTTCCATGCAATTTGGAATATTATATTTCAATGATTCAGATAATAATTAAAACTAATCAACAAAGAGTGAACAAAGACGAATAACGTCTAGTTACAGTATGGCTGTACATGATATGAAGTATGCCTCAACATCTCAATAGAGATTTATGTCTATGACCATCGTTTTGAACACAACTACCTGTATTTTGAACCTCGTACTCATGAGTGTATTCAGAGCCTGTGGCTATGTTGTGTTGTTTCTGCACACCTGATACACAGCTTTAAGGCTGCCTGGGGCTAAGTATGCCAAACACCCACATTTCACCACACTGTACTTGGCCAAGTTCACATTCTGTTTACTGCCTGCCTTTGTTTCTACTGTCATCAGTCATTTAGGGACAGGCACCCTCTCTTTTATGTGATATTTGTATATGCCTAATCAGAGAGAGAGAGAGAGAGAGAGAGAGAGAGAGAGAGAGAGAGAGAGAGATGTGTGGCGGTTTGTTTAGTCTTAAGGAAATTAAGTAGCCACCCAAAGGAAAGAAAAATCTAAATGAGATCTCTTTAATAGCTCAAATATTTCTCTTAGACAGAAATGAGTTCAACAGAGACTTCTGCATGAGTCTCCTGTTTCTCACACTCCTGAGACAAACACTCTCACAATGGTCTCCTTTAAAGTTTTGGAAGAGATCTCATCATCATCACACATTGTGCTCTGATTTGTCTCCTTAGCTAGAGACACTGGTGGTCTCACATTTGTGTCCTTTAAAGCTTTAGAAGAGATCCCAGTAAAATAACTAAAGCCTTGTAGGCAGTACATCGACGTGAAGGCACAACTGCACCTCAGCATGAGTTTGAGTCCCAGCTAAAGGTAATTCCCTGCTCCTGTTCTCTTCTTCTTGTCTCATTGTTCCCTGTCTCTCCTACTGTCCTGACTATTAATGGTGAAAAACCCCAATGTAACCAAAGAAAGAAAGAGCAACCTCTGAGCAATACAATTTTTTTAAATAGTGTCTTGAAAGAGATTACAGCAAGACAATAAAGAGATCTCCCATGTTTCACACCTATATTATGATTTTTATATGGTATTATATATGCAACTTTATTAAAACAATATATATACAGTACAAAAAAATATCTGTATGTTTTTGTAATCATGTGTAATAATCTTTTATATTTGCTTATATATTATCAACATGTATTGGCGACTTTTAGGATGGGACGTACATAGAACATACACTGTAAAAAAAAATTCTGTAAAATTTACGGTAAAAAAACAATAGCTGTGGTTGCCGGAATTTTACCGTAAAAAGTACGGTAGCAACATTTTAGGTTTTAACTTAAATTTATAGTTAAATACCGTAATTTCATTAACTGATATAATGTTAATATACCAACCTATTTAAGTACTGAAATCTGTTTTGTACCTTTGTAATACACAGATAATCACCAAAAGCAGGTGTTGATGAGAAAGTCACATGATGAACCTAAGCCCATCACAAGCAGCTTTGAAATAATAACATTTACAGAAGGTGCACAGTGTCATTCACACAAACGCTAAACACCATCATGGTAACACACATGAATCTGAAATAATACAATAAACATTCATTTAACAACATTAGGTGTAACACACAACCCTAAAATACAAAACTGATAAGAAAAAACTAAGAAGAAACCGTTATTTCAACAAAAAAACATCAAATTTGAAATGTAACTCAGGGAATTCTGGGAATGTCAAATTACGGTTATTCGCTGTAAATTATACAGACAAAAATAGTTCAAATTTCATAAAACTACATATGCTAATTATATGGCAAAATGTTTTTACGTCTTTACGTCATATATTTCATATATGGAAATTTAATAGATGTACTTATATTATATTTGGGTATGAGTAGACAGCACTGCATCACTGCATCATGTGTCATACAATTACAACTGGTTATAAATAGGAACGTTTTTGCCACCCAGGCTGCAGTAACAACCTAGATTTTCTTGTTTGTTCTGTAGAGCAGTAGCAAGGCCAATGGGGTAATTGTTGGGTCAAATCCCCACCAATGTTCATCAACCTACTTTAAACGATTGGGCGGTTGGGGACAAAAAGTGCTGCTTTTACAGCGATTCACCCATTAACCCACTTTACTGATGTCACAATCGTCCGAATAATGCTTTGTGTATTCCCACAGCTAGCATGTTCAACTCGCCTGCACTTTGTTACAAAGCTTTGTTTGGCAAAGCTAAAGTCTTTTGAGAAGGAAAAGGAACTCTGTCCAAGCTGCTATTGACATGTTTAACGTCCCTCAAGTGCTTCCTCCATTCTGATACTTTCAAAAGCATGCACATACTTAAAAAGAAAAGGAAAGTCACCTTACTAGCATGGGAGCTAAGAGTAGACACGCGGAGTCTAATCAAGTGTCTCTATTTAGCACCTGAGGTGGTTTTAAATTACTTTTACTAACTTCCTTTGTAATGAGCCAGGAAAACACAGACTCGGCAATGACACACACCTGAGAAGGGGCTTCATAGATAATCAGGCTTACTACACCTGCTATTAGTGGTTGTAGTACAGGATGCCATGAAAAAATAAATACATTCTTGAAATTTGCCATTCCCTGCCCGAATGCTGAGTCACTAGATATCAGGGAGTCGGATTTCGCCCAAGGGTTGTAGCACGCTGAAGAGTTTGGATCCCTCAGTCTCAATCCCCCCCTGAGAATCATCTGCACTGGAAATGAGGGCATGTTGGAATCACGTGGGAGGGTCTGAAGTCCCTCGGGAGCCCTTAAAAATTCTCCTTA
>NW_015505434.1:608616-678474 GCF_001515645.1 Sinocyclocheilus grahami
AGTTAAATACCGTAATTTCATTAACTGATATAATGTTAATATACCAACCTATTTAAGTACTGAAATCTGTTTTGTACCTTTGTAATACACAGATAATCACCAAAAGCAGGTGTTGATGAGAAAGTCACATGATGAACCTAAGCCCATCACAAGCAGCTTTGAAATAATAACATTTACAGAAGGTGCACTCACACAAACGCTAAACACCATCATGGTAACACACATGAATCTGAAATAATACAATAAACATTCATTTAACAACATTAGGTGTAACACACAACCCTAATATACAAAACTGATAAGAAAAAACTAAGAAGAAACCGTTATTTCAACAAAAAAACATCAAATTTGAAATGTAACTCAGGGAATTCTGGGAATGTCAAATTACGGTTATTCGCTGTAAATTATACAGACAAAAATAGTTCAAATTTCATAAAACTACATATGCTAATTATATGGCAAAATGTTTTTACGTCATATTACAATATATTTCATATATGGAAATTTAATAGATGTACTTATATTATATTTGGGTATGAGTAGACAGCACTGCATCAGAAATCTCTGTGTCATACAATTACAACTGGTTATAAATAGGAACGTTTTTGCCACCCAGGCTGCAGTAACAACCTAGATTTTCTTGTTTGTTCTGTAGAGCAGTAGCAAGGCCAATGGGGTAATTGTTGGGTCAAATCCCCACCAATGTTCATCAACCTACTTTAAACGATTGGGCGGTTGGGGACAAAAAGTGCTGCTTTTACAGCGATTCACCCATTAACCCACTTTACTGATGTCACAATCGTCCGAATAATGCTTTGTGTATTCCCACAGCTAGCATGTTCAACTCGCCTGCACTTTGTTACAAAGCTTTGTTTGGCAAAGCTAAAGTCTTTTGAGAAGGAAAAGGAACTCTGTCCAAGCTGCTATTGACATGTTTAACGTCCCTCAAGTGCTTCCTCCATTCTGATACTTTCAAAAGCATGCACATACTTAAAAAGAAAAGGAAAGTCACCTTACTAGCATGGGAGCTAAGAGTAGACACGCGGAGTCTAATCAAGTGTCTCTATTTAGCACCTGAGGTGGTTTTAAATTACTTTTACTAACTTCCTTTGTAATGAGCCAGGAAAACACAGACTCGGCAATGACACACACCTGAGAAGGGGCTTCATAGATAATCAGGCTTACTACACCTGCTATTAGTGGTTGTAGTACAGGATGCCATGAAAAAATAAATACATTCTTGAAATTTGCCATTCCCTGCCCGAATGCTGAGTCACTAGATATCAGGGAGTCGGATTTCGCCCAAGGGTTGTAGCACGCTGAAGAGTTTGGATCCCTCAGTCTCAATCCCCCCCTGAGAATCATCTGCACTGGAAATGAGGGCATGTTGAAATCACGAGGGGGGGGTCTGAAGTCCCTCGGGAGCCCTTAAAAATTCTCCTTAACACTTAACGCCGCACTAGAGACATAATAGTTGCTGCAGTTGGTGTGTTGTTTGGGCATGATCTCTTCTCTCACGATGTTAACTCTTTCAGTGCAGTTGTAGTGATGTAGGGATGACACAACTGTGGTGCCAAAAACCTTGGTAAGCTTTTTTTTTTTTTTATCCTTCAGTTGTGATGAATTTCAGGACAGAAAGTGTTTTTAAAGTGTGCTGAAATTGAAAAATAAGGTGGTGTCCTGTTAGCAATACATGTATTTCAAGAAGTCTTTGTAACATTGTAAAAAAAAATAATAAATAATAATAATAATTTTCTTAATCAGTGTTTTTTTCTTGTTTTCCAGTAAAAAAATATGTAATTAATTATGCAATGAATTCATTTTTTAAAAATTATAAATTTACCTGAGAAGCAAAACCCTGTTTTTATAGAATAAAGAAAACTATTTTAAATCAATTGAATTATATAAGTCTCATCTCAATAATATTATTAACAATAATAATAATAATTGAATAATTAATAATTAATAAAAATAATACTTTTAATTCCTCACTTAAAAATTTATATGTAATAATTACATTTCATTTTTCTTATGACAGTTTTAAGCATAAACATCACAAAATGTTGTTAGATCCATGCTACACACAAGAACAATTTAATCAAAATTATGCAAACTAAATTGATAAAATATGCAACAATGTATAATTTGTCTTGTCTTCAGAATGATTTGATATTTTTACTGGAAAACTAGATGAACTAATTAGACGAATAAGTAAATTGTTTTGCTGTGAAAATAGCTGCCAAGTAAAATGAGATGTTTGCCTTTTTTGTGGTCTATTGCTGCGAATAGCAAGACATAATATGACCTCGGTAATAGGCTCCAGATTTTGGAATATGGCTACATTTAATTGTCTCCTCACTGGGGTGGTTGCAGCATGATGCTGGTGAATTGATATTATGGCAGCCCATTAAGGTAATTGGCCTGTACTTGAGACAAGAGGAAACACATTTATTAGAGGTTTCACTCTGCAATCATTTCATTACTGCTAGTGTCCTGCAGGGCATCATGCATTGGTCGACCATATAAGTATGGGAACAGAGATGGTATAACAGAGATGGAACATATACACAGGCACTTACAAGCTCTACAGTGTGTGTTCTATGTGCTGCACATGACAGTGGTTGTTATATGACATTGTGCGTTATCCTTTTTTTAGTTGTAGGATAGCAATATAAATGTGATGATCTGATTTACACAGCAGACCGATCATTGATAGCCAGAGGGAAATTTCTTTATTGCTACAAAAAGATGAACAACACCTTTGAAACCTAAAAAATTAAACCCATACCACTGAAAGATTGTTGATTTATAAGGCTCTGTGAAAGTAACCTTTCGCAACTCAGAGTAGAAAGCAGAAACAAAGAGCTGAGGGAGCAGTTTAGTGGTGAAGTCAAATTTATGGTAGCTCTTTGGGACCAACAAATTCAGCATAATCTATTTTCAATCATGCTATTTATTTCCATGACATTTTGCCACGTAAAGTTCATATATACTTTGGGTTGTCCTGACAATGGCTATCAATGCCAGTTAAAATACATGATTATCAATACCAATTTTTATACAACAGCAAAAACTAATATTCAGCACTGCTTTGTTGAACACTTTGATCGGTCAAATGTTTGGAATTGGTAAGATTTTTTTATGTTTTTGAATGTCTCTCATGTTCACCAGGGATGCATTTATTTGAACAAAAATACAGTAAAAATTTTTAAATATTAGTGCAATTTAAAATAACTTTTCTATGTGAATATTTTGTAAAATGCAATTTATTCTTGTCATCTAATCATTTTCATATGAAATATTTCTTATTATTATCAATGTTGAAAACAGTTGTGCTGCTTAATATTTCTGTGGAAAATGATACATTTGATTTTTTAGGATTCTTTGATCAATAGAAAGTTCAAAAGAACAGAATTTATCATTTGAAATATAAATACTTTATAAATGTCTTTACTGTCATTTTTGACCAATTAAATGCATCCTTTGTGAATAAAAGTATTAGAGAAAAAGCTGAAAGTCGAAGGCAACTTGATGTGATCAGATTTTTAAGTTCTGTAAACTATTGTCTTGATAAATATATATTAAGTAACACTACCTTTTTGTTCGCTAAATGCAAAATGCATCATTCAGCCAATAAATTTGTCATGGTAGATTAATTGTTCAGCAAATTTTCATTTAGTAACACAATAAATATATGTTTTTGTTTTGATAGCTGTATATACAGTCTTATAAGACTTAATATGTTGAGTGAATTATGCTATTTTTGTTTGTAAAGGAACAATCATTCTACAACAAAACAAAGATATCAGGATATAGTTTTAAATAATTGCACATACTGCAAGCCTCAACACCTGACACACAAACCTCAAGAACTGTGACAATCAACAAGAGTAAAAAGATTAGCTTTTTAAATCACAACTAATAGCTAAATAACAGCAAGACTTCAAATGAAGTTAGCATAAAGCAAAACAATAATCCTATAACAGTAACAGTATAATTTATGCATGCTGCAATACATGCTTGGAACACACAAACCTAACATTAACATTTTAGCAATAAACAATTATTTGTTCAGTCGACGGTGTTTGACCAGTTAGGACAACATTTAGGGGAATATTTTTGGTCTGGTATGGGTTTTTATGTAGTTTCAAGAAAACTACATTTCTTATTATTTGAGATGGTATTCGGGGGAAAATGATATTGCAATATTTTATTTTTCTGCAATATATATCGGGGGGGGGGGGGGCTTATTAGGGACCGCATCTGCATAAACAAGGGTCCCAGTTTACACGATCATTCATAAATGACCAATACTGACAGATTAACTCATCTCTAACTTGTGTGATACAGACTTAATGTCTATAACAGAAACAACAAGACATTAAGCCAGAAATGAAGTGTATGGCCAGCTATCCTTGCCTTATGTGAGCAAATCAGACCATTCACATTTCTCTTTAGCAACCATCTGGGCATTTCAGTTCATTAAATCTGCACTAACAAGATTAGATCTAGTGCAAATGCTCAACAGACGGAACGCTAGAGATGAAATGTGCCTATACTACTGCTGTTCATCCATAGATTATGTGTATGGCAATTTTTTGTAAAATAATTGGAAGGAACACAATACAGCATTACAACAACAGTTTAACAACGTCATACAATGTCATGCATAGATAAAGGTCAGTAGATAATCCACTTTATCTAGTACTTTTTAACAGATGTTAAACTACATCCTTACACTCACAATCCCACAATTTCACTTTGATCAAGGTCAGTCACAAACAACCAAAAAGTATGGTCATTTTATTTTAAGGTCCAATTCTTGCGATTAACAAACCCTTAACCATGACTTTTGCCTCAATAAAGTCCTATTTTGCTGCTTATTAATAGTTAGTAGGGTAGTTGTTAAGTTTAGGTATTGGATAGGATTAGGGATGTAGAATATGGTCATGCAGAATATGTGCTTTATAAGTACTAATAAACAGCCAATATGTTAATAATAGTGAGAATTTGTGCCTATACTAAAATGTTACCAAAAGTATTTGTCCTTTCGTTAACAAGATAAATCGCTCACAAATGAATTATATCATAATTTACACATCTTAATGTCATTCCAAACCTGTATGACTTCATTTGTCGAACATATATACTGTGTGTGTGTGTGTGTGTATATATATATATACAGTATATATATATATTTTTTTTGTTAATAATAGTGAGAATTTGTGCCTATACTAAAATGTTACCAAAAGTATTTGTCCTTTCGTTAACAAGATAAATCGCTCACAAATGATCATAATCATAATTTACACATCTTAATGTCATTCCAAACCTGTATGACTTCATTTGTCGAACATATATACTGTGTGTGTGTGTGTGTGTGTATATATATATATACAGTATATATATATATTTTTTTCTTTTCTTTTTTCATATCAGTACCAGTAATGCACTTTATACTTTATACACCAGACTGTCTGAATGAATGAATGAAACATTTAATCAAATAATCAATTATAAAGTGGTGTAATTGGTGTAGGGTTTATTTTGAAACAATAGTAAATAGTAAAGTTCACAAATAAATGGCAAGTAACACACTGAATTAAATAAAAATGTTTGAAGTAGAAACACTCCAATAATCTTTATTTTAATTACAACTTTGAAAAATAATTTTTACAGTGTATGACAGACCTCTGCAGTGATCTATGGTTGGATTGCTATGGTCCACCTACAGTCATTTACATGCCTTGACAGAAATACACCATGCACAACATTGTCAATAAAAATACTACCAGGCTCCAGATGTGTCAAGCCCACACAAATAGCTCCACAAATCTCCAGTGGGGCCAATTGTTACTTAATGTATGAAAATACAAATCTCAAATATCTTGAGACTCTATTCATTGCACTTAATTGGATTGAGTGAGGCCCACTCGTTGGCCTACCTACGTACTGTATTGTACTTGGGATGCTTAATGCGAATGACACTGATCTGGTAATTGACATTTAAGCGCTCAAATCCGTTGGGCTGTTTCTTTGGGAAAAGGGGGCTATAACCACAGAATGATGCTGCAGCACTTTGTCAGAGCGCTTGTTGATGTGTCAATTGTGTTGTTTTTATCTCCATCTGTTAAGCGCCTCGACTTTTTCCTTTCTCGCTTGCACTGAGATCACTTTTTGAAACCAGTTCCCCAACAACTTTTGGAAGGGAACTTTCTACAGCCTCACTCTTTCTTTCCTCAAAAAAGTATGCTAGGCAGAGGCAATATTTATTCACTTGACCTAAAAAGAAATCCACCTAAAAAAAAAAAAAAAGCTACACTCGGTCTTCAATAAATCATATTTAATTTCCTTTCACTCTAAGCACAAATCACAGTAAAATGAGCCATATGAAGACTGGCTTCTGAGAGTATTGGATACCAATCACATGAAAGGGCTTGCCATGTTTGTCTAGATTACCGTGTTTGAGGAGATTAGGAATAGATTAGGTGCAGCACTGAAATGACTATGAATTGAGATTATAATCTGTTATCAAGGGTATGAGCAAACTAATTAGCCAGCAAGGAGGAACGCAACAGAGTGGAATTAATCTTACAGCCTACGAGCCTTTTACACACTCTCTCTTTCTCACACATCCACCTTTTTTTTCTGAATAACCAATGAGTGCTCTCGTGATAACTCGCTACTTCCATTCTGTTTGCCATGTCTGGTCTCATTAAAAATCATTGTACTGTAGAATGTACAACTATATCGCAAACCAGAAGCATTTGTGATGCAAGACAAAGTTGTGAACTCAGATTTAATATGTTCTGTTGTTGATTGCCACAAAAATAAGATTTTTAAAAGGAAATATTCATATAGAAGGCCAACAAATTAAAGAATGTCTGTGCACAGCACCCTGTGCTTTATACATATGGTGCAAGCATTCTTGCAGCTTTAAAATTAAAATATCCCTGAAAGAATGTTTGTGTGCCATTTCATGTTGAAGACAAAGTTGCAAAACTGAACATATTTTAGCAATCGTTTATATCTCAATAACATGAAACAGGATGAACTCATGTCAGAATGAAACATAAGTTGTGACCATCCTTTCCTCCCTATTGTGACATATATCCAAGTGAAATGACTTCTCGAATGAGAAAATAAAAGTAGGACGGGACATGAATTTGATCATCAGAAATTGATTGGATTGTTGTTGTTGGTTAATACCATACATGTGGCTAACAGCATGGTTGTCAGAGTCATATTGCTTTTATAAAACCATTAGTTCCATAAACAGTTAATATGGAGTAACTTACATTTAAAGGGGTCATATGATGCGATTTCAAGTTTTCCTTTCTCTTTGGAGTGTTACAAGCTCTTGGTGCATAAAGAAGATCTGTAAAGTTGCAAAGACTAAAGTCTCAAATCCAAAGAGATATTCTTTATAAAAGTTAAGAGTCAACCACGCCTACCTAAAACGGCTCGTTCTAACACGCCCCCACATGTCTACGTCACTATGTGGAAATATTAGCATAATGCCGCCCAAATGTGCATGCAAAGAAAGAAGGCGTGGTTTCAGGAACAGCAGTAGTGTTGATGCAGCCATGTCAGGGAGACGCTGTGTTTCAGTGCGAAAGCAAAAGCACTTTATTTGGCCTTCCGGAAGTAGATGCAGTTAGGAATCATTGTTTAAGATTTATTTACAACAGAACAGCACAACCCAGATGTTTGAATTTGTGCAACGCATTTTATGGACAACAGTTTCTTTTTACCTTTTAGCCTAGAAGAGTACAAGGCTGGCTGTAAAGACTCAAAATTGGCAGTTGATTTATTTGTTTTTGCTCTGCTAACAAAGATCTGAACAAAGCGTTTGCAAGCAGAACACAGTATATTGTGTTTAGTTGCTGGGTGAGTTGCTGGTTAAAGGGGAGATCTAATGTTATTTCATGCATCCTGACTTATTTACACCATTAAAGAGTTGGATTCTCATGCTAAACATGGCCAAAGTTTCAAAAAACAAGTTGGACGTACGATAGAGTATTTCTGTGCCAAAGGCACTCCTTCAGCGTTCGTATAAGTTTTGCAAAGTTTTTTTTTTTTTTTTGGTATGGCCCTGTATGACGTCATAAAGGGCAGAATTCCCTGTATGGGCTCGACTGTTTTTGGAGAGAAGCTTGTATCTGTTTTTTATAAATCTGATAAAACTAAAGACTGAATGATATGAAGGATGCAATACTACTCTATAGGTACTCAAGATTAACATGAGATTGGCAGAAACTGTGTGTTATGTCCCCTTTAATTCATAATTCAATGACCCATTCAGTCAGTTTGGTCACTTGTTTGGTTTCTTAATGAATCAGCATGTTTGAACAAATCTGTTGACTGAATGGTTCAGCGACTTACTCATAAAAACAGTCACTTGTTCCCATCTGCTGGCGTATCAATGTAACCTGCAGATAAAGTAAATGAAAAATGCTATAAATCGACAAATTCTTTTTTATAAATCCACATTTTAAAGTAGCTAGATGTAGAAGAATTCATGCTAAACTATTAAACATAAGGTGCTTTAAGTGTTACATATAATATTAAAGCTGAAGTGTATTATTTCTGTATCGCTAATGTCACTAAATGTAACTGTAAAAAATAAAGATTGTTGCAAACAGGTTTGCAGGAACAGGAACACTTCATCCGTCTGCCAGTTACCGAAAAAGGCCCACCCCAAACCCATGGCATTGGTTGAGCTTTATGTCAAAAATGTTTATGTTTAGATTATGTCTGTAGCATTTGTAATTTGATGTTACAGAGGTTAAATACACAAGCATTCTACACTGATCTCATGTCTTCCATCTTACTCAGTTTATTTGCAGTAAACCAATCACAGATTTGATACCTTCTTTAATCGGCTCTTTTGTGCTGTGCTCTCCTTTAGCATGCAAAGAGAAATTAGATGGAAGGGAAGGGCAGAGAAGGGGAGAGAGAAACATGGGAAGTTTTTTGGTTAGTTTCTCCAGTTTGGCCCAGCTGGTAGATGCCCTAACTACACCATTATATTGCCTGTTACTCTAGTGACGGCCATTGAAATGTAGTTGTGTATTTTGACAAAATATTGTACATAAGCATCAGATAAAAAAAATATATATATTTTTTACATCAAATTAACTCAAGTTATTTAGGCTATTGAGTTTGACTTGTTCAGTAGAGTTGTTATCCGATCAAGAGATTATATTGCTAATTATATTGCTATCCTGTAGTATTTAGTTCATTTGTTCTGTTTGCTTTGATATGTATGTATGATGGTATTGATACTTTGATCAGGTGGGTTTGTGTCCCATCATGCTCAGTGTTATAGTACAATCTATATGATAATGCTATACAATTATTCAGATTTAAATGCTGAAATGCTTCAGTCAGTCACGATTTGCTGCAACTGAAGTCAGATGCATGCTTGTCAGTCACGTGATTGTCCATTGGTGCAGCATAATCCAGATCACATAATATTAGATTTTGCTTTCATAAAGCCCCATTTTGTTGAGGGTGAGCATTTTGCATCGCTGAATAAATAATGAACGTATCATCAATGCAACGTAACATCAGAGCACTTTAGTTCAGTATAAGGAAAGAGACAAATACAGAATTGAAAACCGGTCTAAACATACAACTAGCCTTACTGTATTTAAAGTCTTTGGGTTAAAAGGTATGGCAGAGGTCAAATCAGATGCACCATATTCAAAACAGTAAAGCTGGAGAGAGTATAAAGTAGAGCGAATAAGTGGAACACATTTTGGAAGCACTATAACTGCTCAACAAAATGTGTATTGGCACTTTAATGGAAATGGGAAAAAAATTGAAGAATCAATAGAATGCAGGTCTAAAAGTAGTCCGACCAGAGATACAGGTTTAGATTCAGCTGACCCTCATTTAGATGAAATAAAATGAAGCTGAATGAAAGACTGTGTGTGTGTGTGTGTGTGTACGGCAATGTTTCTAAATGCCACTGAAGTGCATTAGAGGGAATGTCATGACCAGAGATACAGGTTTAGATTCAGCTGACCCTCATTTAGATGAAATAAAATGAAGCTGAATGAAAGACTGTGTGTGTGTGTGTGTGTGTGTGTGTGTGTACGGCAATGTTTCTAAATGCCACTGAAGTGCATTAGAGGGAATGTCAATTAGAGTTGCTTATAATCTGTCGTAACTGTTAATATGCTACACTGAAATATGCCATTTTATGGCACTACATAATATTGCATTTCAATTAGCAGCTCAATTTTATATCATTCTAAGGCTGAAATTAGAAAGATGCCATTTCTATACAGAAGTCAAGGCTGTTTTGTTTTCCCTTTTTCTCACTCTCTCTAGCCAGTTGGTTATTTATTTATGACAATAGGTACTGCAGTGGATCCTGCAGACTGGTCTAGTTTTAGAGAGTAGCCACAGATCCAGTACCAGGTCTTCTGCCTTTGATTGAGTCACATATGCTACTGACATATCACAGGAGACTCCCGTAGTTAGGCAAAAAAAATAAGAATACGACCATTTCCATACACATGAGACATACTTTGGTTTTAACACAAAAGTGTATCTGGAGGTACTAAATGGAAAGTATTCTTATCGGATCCCTGGAGACTGGCAACGGGAGATGTCCTCCAAGGGGCAGCCTCACCTCCTTGGGGCTGGTCATTACCAATGTGTTCTTTGGCAGGGAAGCTCAGAGAGAATTTGGCAGTTTTTCCTCAAGAAATATGTTATGATAGGGTTTTCTGTAAAAGTCTGTGGACGAGGGCAGCTCCCATGAGGCAAAATACACCAAAGATGAGTCCACAAACTGATGCAGTGTCACTGTGTGGTCACGTTAACATTAAAAAATGAATAAAATCTACAGCTGAAAGTCTGTGGAGTATGGCTTGGATAAAGATGTGTCTCATGTTCCCATTTCTTAGTGTTTACAGCATTGTTCTAATAGTGATCCTTCACACCTTTTTGTACAACTACAAATTAAACAGGGGATTTCACAGTGTACAAGAAGCAACATGCAAGGAGATAACAAGAAATGTGTGCTGTTTTTGATTTCAAACCTCATTTTGCACTGGGAATTTTCACTCAAGGGAAAATCTATAGGCAACGTTGGATAAAGAAATCCTTTATTGCTGTTGACATTAGCATTTTGTCTAGCTCCAAACCCTCAAAGATTAATTACAAAGGCAATAAAAGAAACACAAACTGCTATACCACAAGATTGAATCGTTTTTTTAGGGGAACTTGGTAAACTGTCCATTTTATGTCTTTCTTCCTGTTTTTTTTCTTCCTTTTCCACAAGGTTGGAATTTAAAGGCCTGGTGCTGAGTGTCCACAGCAAAGCCCAAGCTTTATTTTCCTCCACTCTGTTAAAACAAAGTGAGACGTACCAAAGGCATGACCCGGTGCCTAAATATTTATGAGAGGAGCAGATGATGCTGTGTATTTACCTTCATTGGCAGTCTTGCTTGAGTATACCTCAAACAAGGAGGCGCAGTGCTAGCGCAGGACAGTAATACTGGGTTGGAGTTCATCCCACACTCCTCCAGGATGGAAAATATGGGGAAGTATTTCAAAGCCTAGAGCCTATTTGGTTGGGCTCTGATTTGTTTGAGCTGCGCGCTTCCATGTTAGGATTCATTAAAAGTGCAGCTTGATTCAGAATGAATATGTGGCGGTGGAATCATCCTTGAAGACGGAGGGGTTGAGAGGAAATCTGCCACTATCCCATCTCTCCATTCTCTTATGTAACCGGCCCTCCTGTGGTCTCTCTGACTCAGTCTATTTGTGGTTTCTAGAGTCAGATAAGAGTGCTATGGCAACCAGAGCTTCTCCACCTACCCATCCTTCCCTTTTCTATCATGTTGACATATGGCACCTGTGAGTTTTGCTCAACATTATTGGGTACAGGTACTGAGAGACTATTAGCCTGTTTCATAATGATAGAGCCTTGTAAACCAACCCATCTGCGTATATTTAGCTTATCATTTACCTGTCCTATCTGATGTAGAGCAAAGGACACTAACATTACATAACACTGCATTAACTTATCACAGTCCACAATGTATAGGAGCTATCTGCATCGCTTTACTATAGACACAGGGTTTATTTTAAACCGCATGATGCAGTGACTCAATTCTTACTAAATTATTATTAGGGCTGTCAGTGTATAATTAATTAATTGAAAATATTGCAATTAATTGCATATATCAATATTTGCTGGAATTTTTTTTTCTCCTTATTGATACTTATGTATAAAATTATTACAAATTAAAATGAACAATATTAATAATAAATGTATAATATTTTATTTTTGATCAAATACATTGCTTTGTCATATAAGAGAATTATTCAGTCAATATATTGTTTTATTTCTAAAATGTAACACAGCACTGGCGTACAGTCTAAAACAATGCATTTGGCAATTACCTTAATGTGTGTTTATAATTCCGTCTACAATATTTGCTGTTTTCAATATCATGTTTATGGAGTCTCGCACATGACATGTCATGTCCTGTCCTTTCCATTTCATGAGCATGCCTCTGAACAATTTAATATATTAACAAATATATCTAGCCCCTACAAATATGTATTTTTATGTATGTGTAATTTTTTTGGGAAATATATGGCATGCATATCCATCCTAAAACCTGTTAATACTAATATATATATATATATATATAGATATATATATATAAAACAAATATATATAAAACATGTAGACTTTTTGTATATATATATATATTGTTTTAATAAAGTTGCATACATAAAATATATTATTGACATATATTTTATTTATTGTTGTTCAAAAGTAGTTCAACTTTAAAATTGCATCTCAAGACCCTTTTATTGATTGATTGATTGATTGCACTCCGTCTGTTTTTGAATGCAAGAACTGATCCTGTGTAATGCATCCTGATCTTGGTTTGTGTTGTTTTGATGATATATATATATATATAAAACAAATATATATAAAACATGTAGACTTTTTGTATATATATATATTGTTTTAATAAAGTTGCATACATAAAATATATTATTGACATATATTTTATTTATTGTTGTTCAAAAGTAGTTCAACTTTAAAATTGCATCTCAAGACCCTTTTATTGATTGATTGATTGATTGCACTCCGTCTGTTTTTGAATGCAAGAACTGATCCTGTGTAATGCATCCTGATCTTGGTTTGTGTTGTTTTGATGAGGCACATTGCATGTAGTTACTGGTCAGCTGGGGTGGCTGTGGACTCGTGGGGCAAAATTATTCAATTTATAACATAGATAACTCTTCATTTTAGATAACTAGCATATGCTGATTATCTGATTTACTGCTGGCTATATGGGTGCATGTACGGTATAAATAATTTATAGAACTACACACGAAAGTTTTTTAGACTAACCATGAACCCACAGCAAAACCATTGTGAACATGCCCATGTAGGTTTAGTTGCAATCTGACCTACAGAGGCATTATATGGAGTGTGGCTCAGTGAGCATGCTCAGATTTAGAGTGGCGCTCTGTGCTGACATCACCTAGAAATTGCTTATCCAAGGTGACATGTCTACCCAGCAAAGGGCAGATAGTGCATCGCCGCAAATATTTCACCTTATTAAATATACATCGATAGGCTCGAGTTTTTAAGGTGGTTCACCTGAGTCAAGGTTACGCTGGCAGATTTTTATTTCTAACATTTCTCGATTGAATGAGAGTTGAAATGCTTCAAACTGAGAGAGAAAAACAGATAGAGAAGGAGAGAAAAAGATACACAGAAAAAGAAAACAAAGACATAAATCACACTGGAATGAGAGCGAGAACAGCAAATATATTCCTAGAAAGCATCTAGAATCTGATCTGTCTTAGGCACATGGCTTACACATGTGTCCCAGTGTGTGACGTAGAGTGTGACACATCCAGTAGAGTCAGCTTGCTGTGGGCATCAGATGTGGCATTGACCCTAGTGCCTGTCAGACTGGGTGGCACTGCTGCAAGAAGACTGATCTCCCGCTGTGATTGTTTTTTTGGGGTTTTTTCTCTGACATTTATACGCTACAAATATGTTTTTATAACTATGTTATACTAACATTTAATAATTTATGTTATTGATCCTCACACTGAAAAAATATTAAACTTAATAATATGCTTCATGTGGTAATATCTAAACCTTGGTCATTAATATATATATATATATATATATATATATATATATATATATATATATATATATATACATAAACGCATCAAAACGGCAACATGTACAGTTTTCATTTTAATATCTTTGTCTTTTTAAATACTTGTGTATGACAGCTTGATTAAACAAAAGTATCATACATTGAATTTTGTACTTGTGAGAGCTTTTTTGTCTGTTACCCATCCTTACAAATGAATAGTTTATATATATATATATATATTCATTCAAAGAGGTTTATATACATTTTAACAGGGGCTTCAACGTTAAGTTAGCTATTTAAAATACCTTTAAAAAAAATTCTGAATTCCTTTAAAACTTTTGACCCTGCTGAAAGTCATGGTGCAATTCACATACTGCCACCTTCTATTTTTAAAAATCAAAAACTAAAATCATCCAAATCAAAGTGGACGAAAAGTGTAATGAACTCCACAGTTGGTGATGGAACCACTTTTATTTAAATGAAAAATTTAAGATAGCAAGTAGACTTACATCTTTAATTTTGTGCAAAGTAATGCACTTTCTCCCGTAGTTTCTGAATTCAAAATACATCTCAGATCACTTTTTGATACCAAAAAATATGATTTTAAGGGACCTCTTCCTAAAATACAAAAGGCAGCCACTGTATATTTTCATACATAAAAACCCGTTTAGACTATTGTGTGTAAAATATTTAGTGTGATATTGTAAAGACAACTAAATTAAATAATTGACTTTTATGATGTCACTGTACTAAAGGAAATTTTTTAAACCTGGAAAATGTTTACTGTTTATTAAGTTGACAGCATATCTGTGAGTAACACCTGTAGTATTATAATTATTTTATTTCAAAAACTATATGAAAATGTTCACTGTAACTGTAACTTGTTGACTGTAAAATATTAATAGTCAAAAGAATAAAGTATTGAAATCATGATTTTTGACAAAACTGGATTAAATTAAATTATTATTCAGTTTGGCAGAGAAAATCATTATGTTAAACATATTTAATTATAATACTTTTAGTGCACACGTTAACTATGGCAGCCCTAAAAATGTTTTTGTTGTAAATATTTTACCGACCCCGGACCCTAGTTTGACAACAGCAGTCTTAGATGATATCTGTTGACTGTTTTGAGCAAAAAGTCTTTTGAATCCAGTGAGATGGTTGATTCTTCATCTTGCAAGATTTCCTTAACATCAGCAGATACACTTTCGAATGATGTTGTCCTCAAAATAATGATTAGATGATTAACAATGAATAATGATTCATTAAATCAAGAAGGATTAATTGTTGTTAGTAAGCAACGAGTGTTATTTTGAGCTTTGCTAGTGATCTGTACGTACATGCTTCATGAGACATCTTGTTCAGGTGTAGCATTGTGCTTTAAACGGCCATATGGTGCAATAATCCTCCATCATGCACATACTACATCTGAAAAAGGTCATGAAAAAAGGACACTGGTGATCCAAAGCGACATGTTTGTGTGATGTTCTGATAATGTTCTTTTACGTTTTGTACCGTAATCACAGACCCCTTTGTGCTACAATTCGAACAATAACTCATTAGGATTTATGCATTTTGCTACAGACTAAAAATGTGTTAAATGTAGACACAATGAGAAAAAAAACATAACTCTTTGGCAGGGCGACTGGGCCCCCTAAAAAAAATTATGTGGGTGCCTATATATATATATATATATATAAAATCAATACATTTACAACACAACAACAAAAGAAGACAAAGTGCATGTGCCATTTTTTTTCCCTCCACAAAATAACAAAACAGAAAATAAATACATACATATATGGTTCCCTGTAAATTTGAAGTCTGGATTTACATCTGCATTATGTATTTTTTCTATAGTGTTTGCTTATCTGCAATATGTGTCTAAGATGTTTGCTATCAGATGTCATATAGACATTTAGAAGATGTCTTTAAGATGTTTATGAATTAGAATGTTTGTAAAACTGTTTATCTGATGTTTGTACACAACTGATGAAATGCTCTTCAAAACACATCTTGTAGACGTACGTGTGCCTGAGTTTTTATTAGACAACAGCAAAAGCAATATAAATGTTACTTTTGCTTATTTTATATACATTTATAAAAGGCTATAAAAAGTTGCATCAAAATGGCATTAAGCGATTAATAACTTATAATAATTTTTATATAATATATTATATAACTTATGAAATAATTAATAACCATCAGACTAAACCATTTTTATGGAGGGGAGAGAAGAGACATTTGGAAAGCATTTTTGACTAAATTGCATGTTTTTGAGGTTTTCATAAAACTCTCAGGCATACAAGCTTACTTTGTGATATACTAAATGATTCATATAAGAGTAGGGGAATATATAGCTTTCCTACTGGATTTAGTGGGCCCCTGTAATTGTCACCACCTTTCACACCACTAGTGACGGTCCTGCTCATGTGACTAATATACACAAAGGGGAAAATACAGTTTTACATCAGTGGAGCTGACATTCATCTCTGTAAGACTGATATCCACTCATGCATTTATTAAGGACTGCGACCAAATCCTATTTCCAATTTTAACAATAAACCTGGTTATCAGGTACTTTTTTTATTTCTGGTTGTGAAACCCAGTGGCTCTATCCACGAGTCAAGTACAGTTGAACGTGAGACCGTACACAGGCAGCTGGCTCACATGCTGTGAATTAGATGGCTCGAGTCCAGCGGTGCTCCTTCTCACGGCTATGCTTGTGTGTGGGGGGAGGGGGAAGGTTTCATGTGGTCGTGGTTTCATATGCAGTAATTCTTCACAAGGCACCGGTCATTAACTATGCATGCCATAAACACGCTTGACAGAGAGGTGAGATATAGAAAGATAATACAAGCTTAATCGACAACGTTTCTGGCATAATGGGGTTGAAATACTTTTTTTTAAACTCGCCTATTTGCTTTAAAAAAAGATGCTAAAATCATTAATTTTAGGATTTTAAGAGATAATTCACCCATTTTTCTCTCACCCTCATGTTGTTCCAAACATGTATGATTTACTTTCTTCTGTTAAACATAACAGATATTTGGAGAAATGTCTTGTGTTTTTTTCCCCCATCCATATAAATGGAAGTCATTTGTATCTGCCATTCCATTGTTACAGCAACAAAATTGTAAAATTTGGATGTAACTTTACACAGAATAGTTTAGCAAGTGATTTTTTCCACACTAAAATCTTAACACATTATGTCCTGTAGCTATACTTTTGAAACCGTGAGTATTATAACAGTTTGGAACAGATATGGAGACATTTAGCATTACATCACTTCCTCACCAGTGGATCCTTTGTAGTGAATGGGTGCCGTCAGAATGAGAGTCCACGCAGCTGATAAAAGCATCACAATAATCCAAGTAATCCATCAATTAATGTCTTGTTAAGTGAAAAGCAGCATGTTTGATTCAAATCCATCAAGTTGTTTTTGACATTAAATGGTTTCTTCTGACTAAAATATGAGTCCATAATCAATAATAATGGTTCCTTCTGTGAAACAAGCTCATCCCCTGTTGTTCTCTCACATTAAAATCCACCAACATATTTGTTTAGAACTGTTTTGGGCTGTTTTTGCTTGTAAACGATGCTTGATCGGTTCATATTTCTCTCCTTATTCAGACGAGATGACATTTTCACTGGAGAAAGCAATATTATCAATATAACACTCATTTTAACCAGAAGCAACAGTTTGAAGTTAAAAACATCTTTATGATGAATTTGTTTCCAACAAACATGCAGCTTTTCACTTGTTAATTGATGGGCTGGAGTTGTGTGGATTATTGTGATGCTTTTATCAGGTGTTTTGACTCTTGATTCTGACGGCACCCATTCACTGCAGAGGATCAATTTGGGAGTTAAAGGGGTCATATGACATGGCTAAAAAGAACATTATTTTGTGTATTTGGTGTAATTCAATTTGTTTATGCAGTTTAAGGTTAAAAAAACATTTTCCACATACTGTACAATATTGTTGCTCCTCTATGCCCTGCCTTTCTGAAACACGTCGATTTTTACAAAGCTCATCGTTCTGAGGAAGCGAGGTGTGCTCTGATTGGCCAGCTATCCAGTGCATTGTGATTGGCCGAATACCTCAAGCGTGTGACGGAAATGTTACGCCCCTTACCATACTTTGATGCCGTGTCCCGGAGCGACGAGACAAAACCATTAAAACCCATTATAAACGAGGCATTTGTTGCATCCAGTGGGGACATAATTACTGATTATAATGACTTATAATGTATTTTTACGCATTGCGTTGCATATTGCGCCACGTAAACATAAAACCATGTATGCATTTGTGATCTGAGAAAGGACAAACAACAAGTGCTGCTCTACACTGCTCAAAATTCGCGTTTTAATCGTCAGTGGCAAATTCTTTAAATATGAAAACATACTTACAGGCTGTGAGTCAGAAGCGCCAGACTGCCCTTGCAAAGTTGGCTTTCACAATGAAACACATCGTCCCCATGACATGGCGGTGGCAGCAACAATACTACAGCGAGAATTAAAGTTACGCCTTCTTTCTTTGCATGAACATTTGGGCAGTGTTATGCAAATCTTCCCACACAGTGACGTAGACATGTGGGGGCATGTTAAAACGAGGCGTTTTAGGAGGGCGTGGACAACTCTTAACTTTTATAAAGAATCTCTTTGCATTTGAGACTTTAGTCTTTGCAACTTTAGGGATCTTATCTATGCACGAACAGCTTGGAACACTCCAAAGAGAAAGGAAAACTTGAAATCTTTAAGTGATGCAACGCTAAATTTCTCCAAATCTGTTCCAATAAAGAAACAAACTCATCTATATCTTGGATGGCCTGAGGGTGAATTAATTTTCAGCAAATTTTCATTTTTCGGGTGAACTATTCCCTTAACTTCTAATTAACCTGGAATATTTCTTAGAGTTAATATGGCAATAGAAAGTGGCTATTTATTCTTTTGTATAGGCAGAATTAAACTATGAGGAACGAACATCAAAAGCAGGTGTTAATTAGTTTCTCATTGAACGGCTTGACCTGTCATGTCTGCATAGAATTATACAGTATGTCAGGTGACTCATAACTCAAGCATTCTAATGCACATCTGTTGCTGATAAGGGCTGGTATGATATTTAGATTCTTCTTCCTAGCAGGATCGCAAACTCAACCTCATAACTCAGTCGAAATGTCCACTTGCTGCCCTTGAGCAAGCCTTGTTCAATGAGTGTGTCATTACAGCTGTGTGACATTGGCCTCAGTCTGGACAGTTTACTGTGAGCACGCACAGAATGTCGCACGCCACGCTGTCCAAGTGCAGCTCTGAATTGCCTCGAATTGCATGGCCCCGTCTGAACTCCATTGTTTATAGTCTCATAATGTAAACACGCAGCCAGAATGCAGTCTTCGAAGAGGGTGGGGTAGTTTGCCCGTCTGGCCGTTGAGATGGGCGACTATATTAAAATTAAAAAAACATTATTTAAAAAATTCTAATAATAATAATAATAATTCACAATATGGTTTTACTATATTTTTGATAAAATAAATGTGGCCTTGGTGAGCATCAGAGACTTCTTTCAAAAACATGTAAAAACTAAATTTTACTGACCCCAAACGTTAGATTTTTATACAATACATTATATTTTATACTTTATACATCTTCTTTTGTTGTTGTGTAGTAAATGTATAGATTTTTTTTGTATATAGGGCAATACAGTAGGAAGAATTATATATCCGACTGGATTTAAAATACTAGAGTTTTTTTTTTATTGTGAGTTGTGACTGACTTGGTATAGAGGACCGGCTTGACTCAGCATGTCTCTTACAGGTAAGCTCACACTTCAGGGATTTAGCTTCTTGTTTATCCTAGTCAACATAAACCCAGTCTGGAGGTCATAAGTGAATCAGGGCCACGTCTGTGCCTGAATGAGGCCACCAAACGCAAAGAAGGTGGTCACACTGGATTCAGTGGGAGCAGGCCAGTGTGAGTTCACAAGGTCACTCTTGTCATCAACACAAAGGATTTGTGGAATTTTTGCAAAATTGGCTGTGTATAGGCTTTCAGGAAGGTCTGTTTATATCTCCAGGCTTGCCATAAGCCAGATTAGTGTAAATTCTGTGGCATATCATTCCAAAGGTGCTGAAAACAGGACCTTGTATGGGTTTTAATGCTTGAAAAAAGTGCTACAGGTGGCGTTTGCTGAGGAAAACCCCTAATTAGAGCTTTTTGTGTTTGAGCTAGACCTCATTTTTGGAAATCCCTATCTGGATCACACAGAAATTTAATTATTTTAGTACTGTAACATAATCATTGCTTTACATAACACTAGTCTTTTTTACATTTTCTTGAAGTATGGGTCGAAATTATGATTTTTTTTTTCTTTCTTAAGATCACAGGAAAGCTTGAGGAGCTCAGTTGTGTGTTGATGTATTTCCTTGTATTCCTTTTTTTTGGTTCTCAACCAGGAGGCCTCAGCAAACTTCCAGAGGGGCCTCAATATGACTTAAGATGATTTAAAATATAATAAAACAAGCATTAAAATAAGTTCTCTTTTTTTTCTTTTAGACATTACATTTTTAAAAACCCTTGTCCTTAATTCTTATTCAGTACATTACAAACAATTGGAAAAGTCATGGGGACTTTGATTATTGTTGAGGATAATGGAGGCCTTAGAGTCAAAAAGGTTGAGAACTACTGTATTAGAGCATGCAGCTAACAGACATGGACTGAAAGCCACAAAACTAAATGTTTAATCTTATTTGCATAAAAGATTAAGATCTGTATGGTTGTCTTACAGAATTATACTGATACCAACTTTGCCCATAGTCATAATAGAGATAATGGCAGGCAAGGCTGGCAGCAGAAAACATCATTGCATCATTGTTGATGCTTTCAAACGGTCACATCTGGTGTTGACCACTGGGGTATTATGTGAGATTCTGTCTCCGTGGCTCTGCTAATAGATGGCTGTTCATTCTCTGCCAGGCTTCGACACACCCAGGGAAATAATATTCATGCTGATGAACATCAGTTGATAGGTGAGGTGCATTAGGTGAGAAACACAAGATGATCTTGCCAGAAATCATTTATTAGGACATTTAAAGCTTTCTTGCTAGAGGGCATTAATAAGCATAAGTGTACAAAACCTGAAAACAGGCACAAAATTAGCTTAACGCAATCACTTTTTCTTACTCATAAATCTACTGTATTATATTGTTTAATTATATAGAACACTCAGTCAAGGATGCAAAACCATTCCATGTCACTGCCTGATGGGATTAAAAAGAATATCAGAAAAGTTATGAAACGGAGTTTGCTCATGCCGTCTGCCTAAGGGAAGATATAACCTGTGGCACTGTAAAGTCAACAATTTGTGTATACCCATATTTTCTTCTTTTTTTCAATTGCATCACATGTAACTACATGAGTGCTTGAATAAGTGAAAGCCAAGTGCAACTGTATTAAATTAAGGCTGTCAAATTCTGTAGAACATGAGAGACATTCTAAGTTAGTAAGAATGTTCCTAAATACAATTCTTGAGAAAAACAAAACATTCTCAAATGGTAAATTTTTCTTAAGGCAAGGCAAGGCAAGTTTATTTGTATAGCACATTTCATTGTATTAAGAACACACTCAGAGGTATAAAAGCTGACACTGGGTTAGTACCTTTCCAAAAGTTGCTAATATGTACCATTTAGGCACTAATATGTACTCTTAAGGTACTGCCCCAGTCACAGCTTTTGAAACTTTTTTTTTTCTGAGAGTAAAGAACATGACAGTATTTGGTGTTATCTGATTGTATGCTGGTTCTAGTCAAAGACTTGCTGATTAACTCAATGAAAAACACCTCAAATGGCATCTTTTTGTGCTCCCAGATTACTGTAATAATCATTATAAGCGTCCACACTGATTTCATTGCAACTGGCTTAACAGGAGTTCAAGTGGTTGTGTTTTAAATGTATTTTAAATGGTTATTTTCAAAGAACCTGTCTCAAGATGAAGCATTCTTTTCCATTCATTTGTGCTTTCTGTAGAATGAATTTGTCCTGTATTTCTGTGTGAGTACAGGCTGCTAAAGTGAATGCACATCCTGTGTATTGGCTCTTTTATATGTGCTGAATGCTGCTGAAAACTGCCATAAAATTTAAAACAAGGTCCTATTTGACTCTTTTTGTAGAGTTGTTACTACATTTTGAATTCAGCAAAAGTCATTATCAATCATTGGAGTCACCTCAGAGTACTTGTGTACATCTCTAGCAATGGCAGTATGTATTCTATGTAGTAAATGCTTAATATATCCTAACTTTAAGAGGTTGTTTATAATCGTAAATAAGAAGAAAATAGTCGTCGTCGTAAGAAGAACTGTATTAATATTTTGTGAATCTGGCCCAATTCATAAACATCTATGCTATTTACTTGCTGTAATTAACACAAATTGCATAATTTCTTTAGTAAAATGGGCAGACAGCGTTTGAAAATGAGCAACATACATAATAATTTTGCGTGCACAAACTAGTAAAGCATACGATAGATACCATTTATTTTATTGTTTTCAAAATTGCAATAATTTGCATAAAAATTTATTGCTCTTTTGGATGCCTGAATTCAAATTTTTCGAGCAAAATAGCTTTGACATATATTTCAGAATGGTTTCTCTTTTTTTTACTTCTTCATAATTCACAGCTTCATCATTTACATTTAAAGAGCATTAGGGAGGCAGCCATATTGGGGCACTCACTTCAGATCACCCCCAGTGGATATTAATTCAGGTTTTGGTATATTAAGAGGATGTAAATGTATTTTACACGCACTCACTGACGTTGCAGTTGACCTTCGGTAGATCCTGGTCCTAATAGCACTCTGGGGACCCATAATTCTCTGCGGGCCGCTCTGCACGGTGCGTGGAGTGGGTGCAGTGATGATGTTTAGACTGTCTCACTTTGGTTACGCAAGCCATTTATCCTCTGCCGTTTGTTTTACCTAATCTACCTTTAGCTTTTGCCGCATTCCAAGTTGTGTTACATAAATACTCTAGACTGGAGAGGAGGTGGTTGTCGGTAAGAGTGGTCGCTGTTTGGTGATCCTCTTGAAGCTGAGCAGGACTCATTTTCTCTGGCTTACTCATTTTCTCTAGCCTTTCACTCTCTGGCTTTGGTTAGCATCCTGTACTGTGAAGTCTGATAACTTTACACCCACCTTAACTGATAGGGAACAGCTCTAAGAGTTTAAATTCAGCGTAACTATCGCTGCATGTTCTAATTCTGCCCATTGCTCTGCACAGAGGCAGGCGAAAGACTGCTGCTTTAGCGCTCTGTTGAGATTGATACGTGACAGTTCCTGTGCAGTGCATTCCAGCAGTTATATGGTTTGTTATTTTTGCATTCCCAATCCATCTGTCAGTCTTCTTTCTCAACCCTGCCAGTATCTTTCTGCAGATCTCAGCTGATGCAGCAGCACGTAAGCAGCAATAAATATTCAATATCCAAATAATATAGCGAATGCCCAAACTCTGCATTCCATTTCCCTTCCTGTAGTTTCCAAGTTGAGCTTGAACATAATGTATTATATACTTATTTCCATCGATGACCGGTAAGTGATCACTATGGTTTCAATTCGCAATTACTTCCTTTGTACAGAGTTTCGGTTGTGTAATTGCACAGGGAACAATGCGTATTTACGTATTAGGGTGCAGTATCATAAAAAAAATTGCTTCCTGTTTATGTCCATGAAACTTGGTCATTAAACATACTGTATTATGTCTCTTGCACCGACATAAACTCCAGATTCTGCTGAACGAATGCAATTGGGTCATTCCTACGGTGCAGTGTATTTTTAAGCAATCATATGTATTGGACAGAATATAAATTTAGCAAATTTAAAAGAAGGAAATCATGTTAGATTAATCTCTTTTATCATAATATCACAATTAAAGGAACATAATTGCAATACTTTGGTTGAGTGGATGTTGCTATTTTGGTTATTTCCCTGGGGGCTTTGCATTAACTAAGAAATATTCATTTTTTTTCTGCTTTCTTTAATCAGACATTTTTGGGAAATATTGTTTTAGTTGGTAATCAAGACTATTCTGTGCCCTTAATATAACTTACTATTCTGTTGGTCTTCTGTAGTATTCTCCAACAAGCCAGTTTCCAAATGATACCATCGTCCAGGAAATGATATCAATTTTTAATAGCAACACAAACATCAGTAAGTACAGTATTAGCCAGGAATTTTATGAATTCTGTGTTTTGTCTCACTATAGAGCATTCTGTCCTGTCGATTAAAATGAAACAAAGAAATTATATCATCAAAATTTCAAAATATTGTTAAAATAACTTCAAATTAACATCCTCGTGTAAGCCAACTCTCAAACCCTCACTGACCTCTTCAGTTCCCATTTGTGTAAATAATGGTATGTAATAAATTGCCTGATCTTGACTAAAGTAAAATATATCCTTTTATAGAAATTCTCTCTTATATTATTTTTATTATTATTATAATATTCAAGTTAAAGAATTTAAAAGGCATTGCATAACAGGAATGATGGAATTGTCATATTAATGATCAAAGAGGGCTTCTGCATTCTTGAGTATTTTGAGTAATCTACTTGCTTACGGAGGTATTTCTGATTTTTATTTTTTTTATGAAATCTGAAGATAAAAAGCATATCTAAAAAGAAAGAAAAGAAGAAAAAAAACAACCCCAAAGCTAGGAACAAATTTATGTTTGATCTGAATGCGTGGTGAGTCCACTCTAATTAGACTGCAATTGTACATAAAATAAATGAGAAATCAAACACCTGTAGATAGTTGCAAGTGTCCTCACCCTACACCTTTTTCTTATTACCTTCCTTATGACCTGTCTGTTCCCAGAGAATCATTTCAAGCATTGCCGAGTGCGTTTATCTTATAATGTGCAAGATGTTTTTATCTTTGTGTTCTTTTATCAAGGAAGGAACACAAATGGTGACAAATACATTTTTGAGACTTTGGCCTATTTGGCATTTCAAAACGTGTCGTTTCAGATTAGTGAAAAGAAAAAAATCCATACACATTTAAGTGTTTATTTTATTGCACTTCATCTGTTTGCATCTGTAGATTTCAATTACAGTACACTGCATATCTTAAAAGGCTGATTTTTCAAAGTAGATTTACTACCAAGTCTTCAAAATGATGATGATGATTATTATTATTATTATTATTATTATTATTAAGAAATCTCCACTTGTGTTTTACAGAGGGGTTTGTTCATACTTGATTTAATTTGCCTGATTTTATATGACACTTTATTCCTAAAAACATGGTGATTTTTTTTTCTGTCTATTGACAGCATTTTCTGATTTATTTAGTTATAAAAAGAGCAAACCTTGACTCTAATGTTGACAAAATGATACAAGAATTTTGATTGATTTCTGTTTTGGAAATGTATGCAAATTAGTCGATATTTAATTAGATAATGCATCATTTGAAAAATTTCTAGTTGTTGTTATTATTATTATTAAGCCCATTCACCTAGAGTGACTTGCCTTAAATCAATCTGTCCATGTTTTGATACCAAAATAAAAGTAAACGTCAAAGAATTTGATGTTTTATCTAACGTAAACACAGTTACCCATTCACTTTATTTACACTCGTGAGAAAAAAAAATTATATATATATATATTATTATATCTATTATATATATATCCACCAGCTAATGTTGTAGATGCTAATTAGTGTTTTTCTCTCATGCACAAAACACAACAGCAGCATTCTCGCAGTATGCTGGTCATAAGGGCGATCTGTTTCATAACAACCAACACTGACCTACTTCCTGCAAAAGCAGTCACCTTGTCAGCCCTTTGCTTTGTCTTATTTTTTTTTACTTGGTGGCAAGGAGCGCTCGGTGCAGAACAAGAGAAATGGAGGGGCTCGCTGAACAGTTTAATACAGCCAGACCTCTCCGCATCATGCACAGCGAGCATTGCGGTGCCGCCGGGGTGATTAGCTCACCAGGGCCTGCCAATCGACTCCCTCGCAAGAGACCCCTGCTAACGGGCTAACAAATTGAATGTGTGTTTAGACGGACGAGGGAGAATTAGATCAGCTCTCTCGACTGTGTCAGAAAGATGCAATGAAGTTACTACCAGCACCAGGCCTTGAAAGGGAACATGCCTCTGAGACCCAGAGGCTTGTTAAGACTCAAGGATGTTGTCAGACTGCTAACCAGACAATTACCGTGCACTACTGATTAAAACGAGAGCACACTCGTTATCAAAGCTGGGGTGGGGGAGGTACGTGCGAAGCCTATATTGCCATTAAAGTATTGTTAGAGTGTTACTGTTGGTTTTAAATGAGCTCTGCTGTGTGTAGTATTTCCTGCACACCATAGGTGTCTTTCAAAGGGTGACTTTCACCCGGTCCACAGGGCATCCTTCTAAGAGGCTCTGCCCACTCAGGCTATGTCAGGTTTCACTGGGCAATTTAATCAGATTTCTGCCAACTCAGCCAGACTATTTGGAGCATGTGCTTCGTTTTGAATGTTTCAATTTCATTTTGGAGGGCACGGGATATAAAATTCTCTCTTTTTCAGTTTCCAATATTCTCTCATTTTCTGCCACTTAATGCTGTTCAGTATTTATTTCTGTATGCACTCTGTTTTTTAGTCTCCAGTAGATTAGGTATAAATCAACTGCTTTGAAAGTGGCGTGTTATATACGGGTGTATTCATGTAGATGTTGCATAGTCAGTTTTCTGAGCAGACCATTCTTATGATTCTGGAGCAAAATGGTGAGACATAGGTTATGACATATGCCTTGCCCTTTGGGTGCCCAGTAACAATGTGGGAATTACGTGATTTCTGCAGCGCTATAATCATTGGTCTCAAACGGCCCTGCAGAGCAGGACAAACTTAGCTCAGACCTGGGGTGTTATTTATGGGCATTCCGTTATTTTTGTATTTTTGAATAGTAGGCAGGTCAATTATTTTCTTCTGCATTTATTAATTATAATTATGTGATAATTGATTAATGAGCATTCATTGTTTAATAATAATAATAATAATAATTGAACAACTTATGTCTGCCCTATCAAATACATGTGCAACCAACCTGCAGAAAAAAAAACTTTGAAATATTATTGAAAGTAAGATCATGTGAAATTTATCACATGACCTTTTTAGAGTTATTCAATTATCATAATATTTTTTTGAACCCCTGTCTGGGATAAAATAAGCAATTTGTTGATTAAAAGATAATTTATTTACTTAAATGTACAGGTACATCTCAATAAATTAGAATGTCGTGGAAAAGTTCATTTAATTGTGATGATTTTGGCTCACATTTAACAAAAACCCACCAATTTACTATCTCAACAAATTAGAATATGGTGACATGCCAATCAGCTAATCAACTCAAAACACCTGCAAAGGTTTCCTTAGCCTTCAAAATGGTCTCTCAGTTTGGTTCACTAGGCTGCACAATCATGGGGAAGACTGCTGATCTGACAGTTGTCCAGAAGAATTCCTTCACAAGGAGGGTAAGCCACAAACATTCATTGCCAAAGAAGCTGGCTGTTCACAGAGTGCTGTATCCAAGCATGTTGACAGAAAGTTGAGTGGAAGGAAAAAGTGTGGAAGAAAAAGATGCACAACCAACCGAGAGAACCGCAGCCTTATGATTACTGAAATAAATGAACTTTTCCATGACATTCTAATTTATTGAGATGCACCTGTATATTGTCCCTGATTTTCCAGCTATTTTCAAATATTAAATGCTTTAAGTTGTTTAATTCCTACAGTTACCCTTGAACTGCCAGTGCAACACAGAACTATTTCTGACCATGCTGAGTTATGTCATTAGTGTGGTTTTTCACCTGCACCTGATGTCTCAAGTACAGTTTACAGGTACAATTTTATTTGCTCTTGTTTCAGTGCGTCTTTGAGACACACATCATCAACAGCCAAAGTGTGTCTGGTGTGTGGAGATGAAGCGTCAGGATGTCACTATGGGGTTATTACATGTGGAAGCTGTAAAGTTTTCTTCAAAAGAGCAGTAGAAGGTAAGACTTATCTGTTTTCTCTCTTTCAAGCATGTTCTTTTGAGAAATGTCTTATTAACAGGATGATTCCTTCCTAAAAAAGGTCATCTTAAAGCAGCATCAATTCCTGCATGGTTTGTGCATTTCATAGAGCTCTAGAGATTGTAATGATTCTGGATGGTGAGACTATGTGTTTTGATTCAATGGGCTCAAAATAAGAGATGAATTCAATTATAGATTATACATGTGGATTATATTACTCTTCAATAGGACAGCTGTATAAACTTTAATATTTGCACAATACTTTGTAGTGCAAAAATGTCATATATTTGGTAAAGTAGTCTCAGGCCTGGATTTTAACGCTCTAAATTTAGGTAACAATGTCCTATGGATAATTCACATCTGATAAGGGGAGTGAAATGTTGTTAATACTTTGAACTTAAGTTGAACTTTCAGTGGGGCATTTGTATTAGCTTTGACACAGACACGTTGCTATCACAGCCTCTTTGGAAAGGTGCAGTTTGCTGATTAATTATGCAGTGTATAACAGCCGGGGATTGGGGGGAGTGATCGTTTGAGGCTATTCAAAGAAACACCTGTTTGTACTCTAGGAATTGTTGCTGTTGTTGTACCCTGAAGAAAACATGTCAAAACTTTGAGCTTTTATTTATAAAAAATGTAAATACAAAGATTTTTTTCTTCCAATTTAATGTCTATGGAAAGCATCTGTGGTTAATTTTAAAATTACCTTGGATATTCGTAGTCTGTTTCTCATATACTGGACTAGTATGCTATACTAGTAAACGGTATCTAGCGGTTAGTTTGGGCTGTATGTCAAATGGTTAAATAGTCCATCAAAAATGTAAAATTCTGTCATCAGTTACTCATTTACCTCATAAAATGTTAATCTTCAAAACCAAAAATAAGATGTTTTTAATAAAACCTGAGAGATTTCTGTCCTTCCATTTATAGTCTAGCAATTAAATTCCACAAGAACCAGTGAGTTTTGTTCTTGCACGTCAAGCAAGTATGGTTGAGCTTCCATTTATCATATTTGATGTGTTCCATGTATGTCTGTTGATCAGCATTTATACATGAATAAAAGCCTGAATTAAATCTGTTCATCATATAAAGTGTCTCTTTAGAAGAGCTGGATTAAACCGCTTTGTTCATATGAATTACTTTTACAATGTCTTTATGAACTTATGAAGTGTCAAAGTTTTGGTTGTATGAACTTTCAATGGAAGGACAGAAATCTCTCAGGTTTCATTAAAATATCTTCATTTGTATTTCAAAGAAGAACTAAAGTCTAATGGGTTTGGAACCACATGAGGGTGAGTAAATGATGACTGAATTTTCACTTGTGTGTGTGAACTCTCCCTTTAACTCATTGCTCTCTGGAATTCTTGATTCTGATGGGTCAATTTTTTTTGTATAATGACCTAGTTTCATGTTTCTTGTAACACACATTTCATGTCCATTTATTTATTATTTGCTAATCAGCAAGATAATGTACAGTCAGCTAGTCATTTTCGGAAAATAAACCATTTCAGGATGATACAGGACCCCTACTCATGTCATGAGGGTTTATTATGTGACAATGACCAGCTGACTGCACGTTATCCTTTAACATTTAATATAAAATTAATTTAGTAAGTTATATTAATATATGAAGTTATTAAATGTTTGACAAATGTGTTTATATAAAGCATTCTCTTAGGTTGTGATTGTTTTTTAGAGCCCTGAATGAGGTCACACCTCAAGGGCATTCAGAAGTGCAGCCACTTTACACCACACCGCAGCAGAGGTAGTGCTGTGTAAGAGAGTGCGCTCCATTACCTTACCTGACCTCAGCCTAGTTACCAGCTGAGAGAGAGAGCGAGAGGAAAGGAGGGAGGAGACAGAGAGAGAGATTGTAAAGAGTGAGCTAGGGGAAGAGGGAGGGTGAGCAGTAAGATTGGAAAAGGATAAAATGATAGTCAGAGTGAGGGAATAGACAGAGAGAGTTCTGTTTCAAAATCTAACCTTGCTGCCTGCTGCTTACATAGGCAGCTGCTTTCTAAGGTAGCATCTTACATCCTAACTGTTTTGGAAGCTCATATGAGATTTATTTGGAATTCTTTACATAGGCAGCAACTCAGATAGCGGGCAGCACAAGTGAGATTTGACAGGCAATTGTTTTCAGTGGAATTTGTCATTAGCATGTTGCTAAGCTAACAACACAATACTCTAATACAGTGTTTCCCAACACTGTTCCTGGAGGCACGCCAACAGTACACATTTTGGAGGTCTCGTCTATCTGACCCATTTCAGGTTTTGGAGTCTTTACTAATGAGCTGATGAGTTGAATAAGGTCCCAACCCTGTTTGTGATGTGCCTTCTCAAATAGGGTTGGGATACACTGCCCTAATATGCGTACAGATACTCAGCAAACCCAAATATTGGTCAAAATCTAATCTATTTTTTAACAATGCTTTTTAGTATTGAACAAATTTTGTCTTGCCTCATCCGTCATCTTGGACAGATTTTGGTAAACATAGCGAATTTGAATGAACAATCTGAACCCGATACGAAATCTGCATGTGTAAATCTTTTGCCCTCACACAAATTTCCCAGTTGTGTGGATTCCTCTTGAAATGAGTGGATTCTGCTGACAAAAAATTCAGCAAACAATGGTAAATAAATACGAACACCGTTTAAAAACAGTTAAAAGGTATCAGCATATGTAAGATATCTACCTTTTGCGATAGCCTTCCTGTTGGGAGCACAGTTTTATGATGACTTAAAATGCAGCCTCCGTAGGCATTTCAGGTGGTTTTGGAACCGAGCAAAAGACAGCCAGAAGACTGATATTTAAAGATGTAAGAAGGGAAGTAAAGAGGCCATTTTTTTTTCAACCTTCACAATGTTTTTTGAATAGCATAAAGGTCTGGAATGCTCTTTCTGATATGAATGAAAACTGCTAAACTCAGGCATAGATGCGAGAAATTCTGAAAGGAAAATATTGCAGTCAATACTTAACCTCTGTTGTGTAGTTCCTCAGGTGCTTGAATAATAACTAATAGAAGCACAAACACTTGTTTCTGTGGGAATAGTGTGAAGTGGCCATATGGTACCAGCTAATACTCAACAGAATTTTATTAGTTGCTCTACAGCTGTTCAGTCTGAGGACTTAAATATTTGTTCCTTCATTATGAGAATCTGTTGTTACATTTGGCACTAGGGATAGACCGGTTTCATTGTGTTGGTTTAGCTGTAGGGTTTGGGACCTCGGGGATGGAGAGGGACAAACGCTAAATGATAGGAATTCACATTTAACGTTTATAGTATTTTAGCTGTTCCTGGAGTTAGATGTCTTTATAAAAAGGTATGTATTCACTCATTTTCGACAGTGCCGGTGCCAGAGCCAGTGCCCAATTGGAAGTGCATTTCCAAAAAAAAGAAAACTCTCAACTGGCCCCTTAAAATGTCTGGAACCAGGAACCAGTAACATTTTTGCTGTGTTGCACAGCTTTATTTTTTTTTTCTTTATGTCTAAAATAAAATGATTTTATATACAATATATATATATATATATATATATATATATATATATATTTTTTTTTATACAGAAATGGCTTCAATTATTTATAGCCCTAAGGATGAATTTGAAATATGCTTTTAATGACTAAAACTGAAAGTCCACAAATTCTACTTTGTCATGCTTGCGGCTGACAGGCACACATACTGAAATACGCCAGAACTCAGAGTGCTCTGATTGATCAGTGATACACAGGAGTATTAAAGGGCCGAACAACTATACGGTCAACTAAACAAGTCATACAAATCCCTCTTTCCTCACCTCAAATAACCCCTCTGTGTTTGCCTATGGCACAGCTGCTTTCAGTATCTGCCATCTCTTCCACCTTCTGGGTGATACCTTTGTTCTTTGACATCAATGCAAAATGAGACACCCTTTGTGTTTAAGCAAATCGGATGACGGCTATCACATTATGGCATCTGTGTTTCCAACATCAATATATTTTGGGACATGGGTCGTGACCGTGTATTATTGATACGGTTGAGGTTAAGAAAGGCTTTTTTATGGTTAGTTGGTGACAGATGTTTCTTACTGTATCAATTTATCATCATAATCACAATGACAAATTCTAACCTATGTTGCCCTCAAGGCAGCCCTAAGCTAATCTACAGCAATTGTTTTTTCATATACAGTGTGTGTGTGTGTATATATATATATATATATATATATATATATATATATAGCACATTTCTCAGAACTACACTACCCATAATGCATTTCACTCGGAACTAACTGTTACAGCCGTAGATGGTGATCTTCAGCGTCTCCCGCAACACTGCCATTGATATGCCTGCGATAAGCGAGTGCTTCTGAAACTGCGTGCAGCTGAAATCACCCACACACTCATCACAATGAAAACATCGACCTTAGAAATAACGAACGTGAACACTGGGATAGTCGCCGTTGTATATGGCGAACCCCCGTTGAAATGCATACACAAGAATGCTTGTGTATGAGGAAAAACTGCGTTTTGCTCCAGCTGTATAAACACAGATGCTAAATGATGCAGCTAATATGCTTAATATTCGCTCCTGCATACAATGCAAACTGCTAACATGACACTTAGTTTAAACTTGATTGTGGTTGCTCATTTTTTTTTTCAATTAGGCAGACCACGCAATACACACAGCGATATGGATTAGAAGAGCATTCACTAATCTTAGATGTTGATTTCGCTATTCTGAAGCAAGCTGCAACTGCTACGGCAAACATTAGTCATATATTTGAATGTTGAGCAGCGAGCTCATTGGCTACCAATGCAGGAGAGAACCAATCAGCTGTGCCATGTGATGATGTCATTAGATCAGATTGAGTTAGACCCATCGGACTGCGCCATCTAGAGTTTCATGCCAATGTCTTACTTTAGAAATTGACATCGGTAATGTCATTGACTGAAGGGGCGTTTACATTGTGATTAAAACGCTGCAGGTTACAGAGCTGGTGGTTGCTAGTAGGCCTTTCGACTTAAATGCTATATTAAGTGGCAGATCATTATCTGAACTTCCATTGGTAGTCAAGTTCAGCTCAACTTTGTCGCATCACTAACTGTCATTGTCACTCATGGCATCAGAAGTCAATGAAAATCTCAGATCACTTTGTCACTTCAATGTGAATGCCCCTTTATACACTGAAAAAGTTTAGTGTAAGATATACTTTGAAACAAATTCTACTTAGAAATTGCTAGTAAATTTCACAAATAATTGCAAAGAAATGACAAACACATTGAATTAAACATGAATTTTTGAATTAGAAAGACTGAAATAGTATTTTCTGGCAAAAATATACTTAAAATAATTTTTACAGTATAACCCAAAGTAGCAGAAATGGCATTCTGCAATAACATTTTATAGCAGCATGATGTGAGTCACATGTGTGGAATAGATTTGAAGTACATGGTGAAAAAACTAGACGGATGCTGATTCATATGCCATCAGCCTATGTTTTTTCTATGTTGTTGTTTACGCTACATGTTGCAGCTAATCAAAAGGGCTTAATCCTATTGGTCTAAATGTAGGTTAGATATATGACACTGTGTTGCCATGAAAACAGATCTGTAGACTTGGCGTAAGGAGAACCGTTTTAAAAGAGATGCTCACGTGTCCACGCTGAAGCCAGAAATGACACGCAAGTTGGAAAACAGATAGAAAAAGATGTGAATATTGTATTGCATGTGTCTCACAGGGAGTGTCCTTTTTAAATGTCTGCTTCATTACTAAGCTGACAGGCTAGGTTTTCAGTGCATCCCTCTATCATGAATGACGTAGTTGGCTAAAAGTAGACACAGGCTTTTACAGGAAGCCCCATGTTGGCTCTTCTCGTGCACACACTTAGGCTGATACGATATGGCAGAAATAGTATGAGTATTACAAATTCAGCCATAGTATTAAACTCAGTGCACACTGAAGCATAAGAGGGAGGTTGTGGGAACTAATGGCATTTGGTAAAATGTGTATGAGGAGATGAATTTGTTGGATTAAAGGATCCACAAAATTTCAGGCTAAATAGGGCAAAAAAATTCAGGAGTAAAACTGTAAAATGACAGAATGAGAATGATTAATCACAAAATGTACTCATGTCGTTCCAAACCTGTATGACTTAAACCTGGCTCTCGGAACATTTTCCAATTGGTCTGAATGGTGAAAAACAACCCAATATTAAAGCAATTTTGACAGTAAAATAATTGTGGTAAACTTCAACTTTTAAGCGGGTGTGCAGAAACACCAGAAAAAGCAGGTGAACATTTTCGCCATCTACTGGACTGGAGGGTGAAGGGTTGGATGACGCACACAAAATTTACAGTTAAAATGGCCTCAGTATTGAATTGCTTTTTTCTCCAAAAGGTATCGAAGCAATCTTGCAGTGCAGTTTACTGTCATTGTCTTAAATACACACAAACATATATTCATTGCATTATTTCCTTTTGTGTTCGGCATAAATAAAATTTAATTAAAAAAGTTAGGTTTGGAATGATATGAGAGTGAGGAAATTATGGCAAAATTAGATTTTTGACTTAACTATCCCTTTAATCTCTATCTGACTTTTAATTTAGTCTCAGGACAGAAAAGGAACACTAAAGGCATGTTCACATATGGCAGGTTGGGTTTGATTAAAACAAACTCTGGTGCGATTGCTCTGTTATTGCGGTTCATTTGAATAACGAGCCAAAAACAGGATGTGATGTCACAAGAGGCGACCCTAAAAGGACGAAATGCTCATGGATACACACTGTTTACACATTTTATGCATTTATCCCAGCACACAGCAGTTCTGGATGTTGGGTAAGTTCGCAAAATATAGATCATAAAATCTGTCCAATCAGGTTGTGACCATATCCTTATGCCTTTTGTTTGTATCTTTAGGTTCAGTATTAAAAATGCCAGTGTTAACACCAAGCGAACCAAATGTATCATTTTCTTTTTTGGTCCGGACTAAAAGAACCAAGAGAACCGAATAACAAATGTAAACACACCCTAAAAGCGTGCAAAAACATTCCTATTGGAAGCACAAAAAAATTCTAAATTTTTTAGAAAACAATAGCTAAACAATGAGGTAACATACTACAACTGTGACAGACCATAATATGCACTTGCTGAGATTTTTTAAGCCAATGTACATAAACACCACACAGATATAGATCCACAAACTACAGTGCGCTGAAACGCTACGATACTTGAAGTTCCCCTTCTGTCCTTATGTACACAAACAGTCTCTGTGCTACTTTTGTACATAATCACCTACAAGCACACATTTGTGTGCTGATACCCAAACACAGTATGGTACAGTCTATGTGTACGTTCTTCGCATGGGACAATGATTAACAGGATTTGTGGGGCAGACGTGTACAGTTGTCAGAAGGGGCCCGAGAATCAGCCCAACAGATTTCAGGTCTGATTTGTGTCTGTGTTTGGGTGGTGAGGCAGAGGAGGGCTTCGTTGTGTTTCCTGTGTCGCAGTTTACTGTTTTTTTTTTAGAGCAAGAAAAATGGGCTTATGTAAGGGGTCATGTGATTTAGCCAGAAATAGTGGCAAGGCTACAGCTGCTGCTGCTCCGTGAGCAGATCCTGGGCTTTTTTGGCAGCCTCTAGACAGACTCGCTGCACATTTTCCCCTCCACCGAAAACACTCATTGTGCCTGTCTGCAGCCACACGGTCCATAAGCACTAGAGGAAAGCACCCTCATGTAATGTAAGTAGCACCAGTGCCGTGCAGATTAGCAGAGAAGTCCTTCCCATAATGCACGAGTGAAAGAGGGGGTGGAATATGGGTAAGAGAAAGAAAGAGAGCGATGGACACGGCCGCAGTGCCTGGATGTGGCCCTGCGGCGTTGTGCTCTGGCCTGTGGAGCGCGTGGGTGTGTGGCGAGTCAGTGGAGCGGAATGGTGCTCCGAAACGAGAGCTCGTTCCACAAGCTGTGGCCTTGGCCAAGGAAGGCAGCGCATGCGGGATTCTCAGGCTGTTACGTTCTCTATCATAGTGTCCCACGCCAAGACATCAGCCAACCCATGACACACTCAGAAACACTATTTGGGATGGCTCATTTGTCCTCTATGATAATAGTGCAGGGACACTTGGCGTAAAGTGCAAGACAGCTGTCTCATTTGCATTGCATACTCACAAAGGGATGGCTGTGCACGAGGACCAGAATGCATTACAGTGTCCTTGTGAAGGTCACATTTTTGCTAATGCACGTAATAGATCACTCTGCCTTTTTTTGTATTACATAATAAATTAGGGCAGTAAATCAAAAAGTAAAATTTTTCACTGAATGATTTACATTATAATCTAATTAATATTTTTTAATTAACCAAAACACATCAACATGTCTTAGAAAAGCCCTCACAGAAAAAGCTAATATTATGTCATTTTTAATAAATAATTATACTAAAATAATAGGTTACATTAATAGTCCTATAAACAAACCATTGTCCATGTGAACCATGGAAGAACTAATTCCTAATTTCTGTAACAAAAAGAAAGATACAGACAGAGTTTTATAGAGATCTTGGACACTCTCTCTCTTCTTGCAGGTCAGCACAACTACCTTTGTGCTGGGAGGAATGACTGTATCATTGACAAGATACGGCGGAAAAACTGTCCAGCCTGCAGAGTACGGACGTGTCTACAAGCTGGGATGAATCTTGGGGGTAACTGAATTTACTTACTGTGGGACTAAAACTGTTGTGAACTGATATGAAACAATTATACTGGCACACCTGAGATCACTAATCTTAAAATATAAAAAACATATCCAGAATATAAAAAAAACACTAAATGTTATTGTGAATGTTATAATATGAGGGATTGCCTTTTTGGTGAAGCTTTACAATGTTACAAAGAAATCTCTTTTTTTCTCTCTTTTATTTATCAAAGGTAAGTGACTTAAAAGAACATATTGAAATATGCTTCACATACATCTGTGCTTTCAATATAATTGCAGCACAATTTGATCAGTACTCTGTGAGCTGTAAAAAATGACCAAGGTGTTAAAAACTCTGGTTGATTTAAAAAACCCAACAAGTGAAATACAGATTGTGGACACATTATTATATTGAAGATATATAAATATTGATGACAAACGTGAGAAATCCAGGATAGCCTCAAACATTTGTGTTCCTGTGTACATCACTACAGCCATGCAAACTCTTGAAAACAACACATTAGGTAAACTTTAATATTAGACACATTAGGAATGGAAATAAATTAATACTAAACGCATTTTTAAGTGACTAGTTTTAACAAATGTATGTGGCATATAAAGTTTATTTTAAACCAGTGTATAGCTTTAGTGCAGTAAACATGATTTACTGTATCAATGTTTTTTTCTTCTGTTCTCTCTTTTAAAACCATCTTGAGAACAATATCACCTAATATCAAATTAGATATTACATTATTATTAATACTGAATTCCAGTGTAGAATGAAAAATGTGTGTGTGTGGGGGGGTGTCAATGAAGGCACTGCAGGACGTTAGCAAGGAAGATATATAACATATAGAGTTTAATAACACTTATTATTCTACAACTTTTATTTGAAATTCTCCCTGAATCTGTAAAGGTTCAAAACCGCCATCTTTTTAGGTTAAAAATCATATGCATGTATAAGGGGAAGTGTACAATTTTGGTTCTGCTGATAGACTATACTAATAACTTTTCATCAAGAGAGATATAGTAGTTATATTTGATTAAAAATTACAAATGAACATGCATTTAAAGGATCACAAAGTCTCCAGTTGCTTCACAAAGTTGTCGAGAGTATCAAATCTAAGCATTTACTGGGACTAGCACATATGCCACCTTCAGTCTCACTTACTGGTGTGACATAAAATCTGCTGGCACAGGAATCTTGCAGTTAATATCAAATTGGAACACTCACACAGCCAATTAACAGCATCCCCCTGACACACATAAGAGGTCACATCTATACAGCAGGGATTTAAACTGTGATCCCTGCTATAAGATCCATCTCTATTTGAATAATTACTTCTATCAGCTCCAGCTCGTTTCAGATATGAAAAACTGTAGGAACACTGCTTCCAGACAACACCGGGGGTCTTTTCATTAATATCTTGTTCATTTCAAATTATTTATCACTCTTATAAATCACTGTAAGACCTTCAATGTTTAACATAAATTGTAATTATTCATAAAATGGATCAGGCTGCTCAAGCGAACAGTTTTAATAATATATGTTTGTTATTTCTCAGCACGGAAGTCGAAGAAATTGGGGAAGATGAAGAGTGTTAGCGAGGATTCTTCCCTGCAGAACTCAAAGGACAGGCCTCCGTTTCTGACCTCGGAGAAAGAGTTGAGCTCTGCCAGTGCTCTTGTCCCCCACGTCCCCACGGTAGCACCGTTTCTGTCACCGTCTGTGTGTAGCGTCCTGGAGCTCATAGAGCCTGAAGTGGTGTTCGCTGGCTATGACAGTACACAGCCTGACACAACCGACCACCTGCTCACCAGCCTCAACCAACTCGCTGGCAAACAGATGATCCGAGTGGTCAAGTGGGCCAAAGTACTTCCAGGTACGATTCCAAGGCAAATTTGTTTATCAGGTTCCATCTTCTGCATATTCAAATGATGGATTTTTTTTCCTGATTTGGACTGATTTTAGTTTAAAGTATTAGTTGAGCTGATTAGTTGGTCTCTGAAATGTACTTAGTAAATATGCTGTCATAGTAGCTATGTTTCCATTCAAAGTTGCGAATTTAACTTATGCACAAAATTGGAATACTGCATAAAACATTTGCAAATAAAGTGCCGTTTCCATCCAATGAGGCAAAGAGAACAAAATCGTCACTTCCTGATAAACTGGCACTAAATATCACTAAGAAAAGTAGGAGAAGCCACTCAATATAATAATTTTCATATATAATAAAGGACTTGCGCCTCAGAGCGAGCAGATGAAACACAATAAATGCGGTCATTGCTTTTGGAGGCGGATGCCTGCTGTTTGGGAACTCAGTCATGGAAGACATTTCTGGGAGGCAATTATACAGAAATACATTGACGACAGACTTTGTTCAGGCATTTCAGAATGACCATAACATTTCAGATGCTGTGCAACGAGATCGGTCCGCTGGCTTGTCAAGTTATGCAGTCCCATCCTGCAAAGTCACATGACTTTTTTGATGCGCACGGAGGAATTTATTTGGTAAATGTGTTTCCATCTCCCATTATTCGCATTAACACTTCGTACACTCTTTCCCTGTGTCTTCAGCTCATGCCTAATTATTTATGCTTTTACAAGCACTTATATATTTATGTTAATTACATTAACATTATATATTTTATGCTCAACAAGGCTGCATTTATTTGATCAAAACAGTAAAAACAGTAATATTGTAAAATATTATTACAATTTAAAATGACTGTTTTCTATTTTTAAATATTTTAAAATGCAATTTATTTTTGTAATGGCAAAGCTGAATTTTTAGCATCATTACTCCAGTGTCACTTGATCCTTCAGAGATCATTCTAATACGCTGATCTGCTTCTCAAGAAACATTTCTTAATACTGTCAATGTTGAAAGCCGTTGTGCTGCTTAATAAACCATGGAAATCAAGATAGGATGATCAGAAAGTTTTTAATTATAATTTTGGAAAAATCTGTTTTTGTCATTCCAAATTAAGTTTTCAAGGTACCTTGCTATGAGACGGTCATTTGCTGTATTGCAAGTATTTGAAATCAGGGTGTCTCCTTGCTATATCCAGATATAAATATAGAAGGCTGAAAACACACCAGGGCAAACTGGCTCACCGACTTTCAAATACTTTCCAGGCAGTCAATGTATTACATGCTCAGCCAATCTACAAGTGATGACTTGCAGATGTTCAATTATTAGTTATTTTGTTTTGTTTGTCCACATTGTTCTGTGTTTGTCATGTGATTTTAAACCATTTTAGGAGTCAAAACTCTGATATGATTTAGATGAGTATTTGATGGAAAAAGAGGATGTATTTTAACACTTTAAGTTTTGTAATTCTTTTATTTTAAGATCTGTAAGTTTGTGCAAGTTACAATCATTTCACTAGTTTCACCAACATGTTGGCAAGTTTCTAAAGGGATAATGTGGGGAAATTATTTTTATAAAAAAAAAGAGAGAGAGAGAGAGAGAGAGAGACAGAACACAAGGGACACTCAGATTGCCTGGAAGTGATAAAGCTATTGTACAAAATACATTTTAAGTTAACGCTGCGACACATTATAGTCAATACTGAATTTGCGTTTTGCAGACAAGCCAAAAATAGCCTCTGCTTCACCAATAAGTTTATAGTGTGTCCTCATGTGGCTTATATTATAGCTTGTGGGTGACTTTATAGCTCTCAATGTGAGTTTTGGCAAGAATCCAGTCTGCTATTTTGCTAACTCTCTCTGACAACAGGACAATGAGTGGAAACCTTCAGTGATTCATGTAAACCTGGTTGTGCCGACTACACTGCAAGACATTTTCATTTGTTAACAAATGTGTGCCATTCTAGGAATCAACCTCAAACTGTTAGATTGACAATTTAATAATGGTATGGAGATTCTATCATGATTTACTCACCTTTATTACATATATACAGTGGGTACGGAAAGTATTCAGACCCCCTTACATTTTTCACTCTTTGTTATATTGCAGCCATTTGCTAAAATCATTTAAGTTAATTTTTTTTCCTCATTAATGTACACACAGCACCCCATATTGACAGAAAAACACAGAATTGTTGACATTTATGCAGATTTATTAAAAAAGAAAAACTGAAATATCACATGGTCCTAAATATTCAGACCCTTTGCTTATGGGGTGCTGTGTGTACATTAATGAGGAAAAAAAATGAACTTGAATGATTTTAGCAAATGGCTGCAATATAACAAAGAGTGAAAAATGTAAGGGGGTCTGAATACTTTCCGTACCCACTGTATTTTCAGTGGAACACAAAATTAGATTTTTTTTTTTTTTTTTGAAGAATCATAATGGAGCTCTTTCCATATAACAAATACATCTTCATAGTGACAAGGGGCTGTCAAGCTCCAAAATGCATGCACACATACGCACACACACATAGATCCTATTTTATTTCTTAGAGCCTACAGCTCTGGCTTAATATTAGCTCTGCTTCAGGGCAAGTCATGCCCTCGAGTATCCCATATGTCTCTTTGCTCTGTGTTAACTTGCCCTTTATTTATTTTTTTCTGCAGGTTTCCGCAGTCTACCCATTGAGGACCAAATCACGCTGATCCAGTATTCCTGGATGTGTCTCTCCTCCTTCTCCCTCAGCTGGAGATCCTACAAACACACCAACGCCCAAATGCTCTACTTCGCCCCTGACCTCGTCTTCAACGAGTAAGATAACTCACACAACACTGTGTATTTAATTCCTATAGATATTTGTTGATTTACTCCATCTAAGCATAAAAAAACTTCCTTTTTCCATAAACTACAACATACAGACAATCCTTGGCCTTAAGTTAACCCTGTCTAAAGAATTTGGTGCTTCAAGTTAAGATAATGCAAAACGATAAGTTTAAAAGGCATGTTCCCAGCAGGCGCACGACTGTGACCTCAAAACTGTCCCTTCAATTGCTCCGCTAGGAAATACACTTTCCCTGTAAATGCTTCTTGATAGGGTTGATCAAGGACGAGCATTAGGTAAGTGAGGCACATAATCAGCACAATCGACGAGAAGTGTTGAGTGGAAAGAGTGTGATTGTGTGCTTTTTAAGCTAAATGTCCATTTATTGAGCATAGTGGGAGAAGCGTAACAATAGAGCACAGTGACCCCTGCAGGAGAACTGGAGCACTTCATTGTATTTGCCAAATGACTTGGAAAGATCTTGAGAAAAAAGTACAGAATTAACTGGCTTGTTTACATATGAATATATTCTCAGCACCTTATACTCGACATCCACACACCCTGATGGCAAACTGTCGTGCAGGTTTCTGGCACACATTTCCAAACAAGCTTTGTCTCTTGATTTCCTAAACAATTAGCAGTCCTTCAGCACAGTCACAAAGTCTTGCTCTCTAACTCCTGACAATCTGTTTCATATGAGACTGCGACAACAGTCCAAGGTTTGTCTCCAGGTAATTTAAGCTATGTGATACAGTACACATACAGGCAGCAGAGTGTTGTCATCCACAATATTTGTGAGATAAACACATGACATTAACACAGTATATATAAAAATAATATATATATATATATATATATATATATATATATTTTTAAATCATAAAATCATCACAACACAGAAAACCAGAAAATGCCAGACCAAAGACAAGTAAAGATTATCCAAAAAAAAAAGAAAAAAGTGAGGTATTTAATGAGAAATGATCATGTTTTATTGAAAATAAGAAATTGATAGTAAGTATTAAATTCTTTGATTTTTGTATTATATATATATATATATATATATATATATATATATATATTAAAGATATTTTGGTCGCCAAATGTCCACGTGAATTCTAGAAGCAATACCAGCTGAGAAGCACTGCAGGACTAGTGCAGAAGTGTCCTTAAAAGATATTGATTGAAACCATTGTACGTCTGCCTTGAAGAGGAGCAAAACAAAAGTTTCCAGTCTGACACTTTTCAGTGTCCTCTAAAAGTATGTCAAAGAGAGTCAGAAAGATAAGTTCACATGTGTATGGATGGGTGTGGGTGATCTTTGACACACTGCTGTACATGTACTGTATGTACTTCCAACTTTTACTCCTCTCATACAATTCATTAACGTCACATACAGAAGCACCTGAACGAGGAGCCACAACAAAAGTAATTTCCTTCTGTCTTTCAGAATCTATTGTTTATGACAGAGTGTAAATGGTATAAAAAGAATCATTAGAAAAGTTACTGTAAGGACACCACCATTAGGCTGAGATTCTTACAGGCACTGAGATGAGGAATTTAACTCTTTTCTCATTCCATCTGAAAACAGATTGAAGTTTGGGATATTAAATAAAGATCTGTCAGACTGGAAAAGACATAACCAGTTCTGGCAGGCAAACCTGAGCACAGAATGACAGCAGGTCAGACAGCTTTGGAAGACAGATATGCATGCTTGTATTCACCTAGTCAGGTATGCAGAAAGACACGCAGCTAGAGCCAAACAAAGTGGCAGATCAGAAAAGCTATCTAGTAAATTAATAACCAGCCAAGAAAGTGTCAAGATGAAACCAAAAGTGGTGGATAAGAAATCTTGTAAATGATTAATTCTGTGATCTATTGAATCATTTGTGAACATTGGCTTTTTTATTTCATGACACAAAGCCAGAATTCATTACATTTACACATTCTATTTATAATAATAATTATATAATTATAATAATATTTTAAAATGTAATTTAATCCTGTGATGTCAAAGGTGTATTTTCAGCAGCCATAACTCCAGTCTTCAGTGTCACATGATCTTTCAGAAACCATTCTAATATGAATGATTGAAAAACAGTTGTGCTGCTTCATATTTTTGTGGATACCGATAACAAATATTTTTTTCAGGATACTTTGATCGATAGAAAGTTCAAACGAACAGTTTTTGCCATCACAGGAATAAATTGCATTTTAAAATATATTCAAACAGAAAACAGTTCTTTTAAATTGTAATAATATTTCACAAAAATCCTGTTTTTACTGTATTTTTGACCAAATAAGTGCAGCCTTGGTGAGCATCAGAGACTTCTTTCAAATGATTCCAAACCTTTGACTGAGTGTTTATTTCTGTTTTCATTAGTAGCCGGTTAAATCGCTTATGTTACAGTTATACAAATAATGTTATAGTTCCCAATAAAGTTACTGGCCATTTGGCAAGTCTTATTTATTTTTCATTTATATGCCCAAGCCTATTTTTATTTGAATTTGGCAGTAGATGAGGGTTAATTCTGGACTGTAGAGGTTCTCTAAACAGCTCTGCCAATGTGGTAATCTAATAAACCCCAAATGGTGCCTCAATTATACCTTTTAATTGTTTCAATATTCTTTTTTCACAGCAATTTGAGATTCAACAAAAGTGTACCAGTAACAATGACATTGTTTACTACAGATCCTCTCAATTTCTCCTCTAGGGAACGTATGCAGCAGTCAGCCATGTACGACCTGTGTGTGGGCATGCGGCAGGTGAGCCAGGAGTTTGTCCGTCTACAGCTAACTTATGAGGAGTTCCTTGCCATGAAGGTCCTGTTGCTGCTCAGCACAGGTGAGATTGTGTGCATAGATGTGCCTCAAAACATCTTCTATATATGTTTCAAACAGAGCCACTATAGACAAAGAATCAGTCAACAACAGAGGAAAATAAGCAAATGCATTAATGAACGGATGTCTTCATTCGCTAAGTTTGCCTTTAGCACCCAAGCTGAGTATGTGGGTGTGTGAGATCAGAGAAATTTCCATGAGCTTTGAAGTATTTAAATAATGACACCTGTGATTTGACCTAGTGTCTTAGTGAGAAGGGATTTCAACAGAAAGGTTACATTCTCATAATAGAAACTGTGCCTAGAGCCTTATACAGCTGAGGTCAGTGAAGGTCAATTACGTTTGTTGTGGGATATGCTCATGCTTTGGATAAATAAGTTGTTGGCTCTCTAGGAACTAGGTTAGAGTGTCTTGATCCCTTTCCCTTTGTCACACCCCTACTTTCCTGTTTGTGCTGTACTTTGCAATAATTAAGGCAAAAAAAAAAACATTCAGATCTACAGTTTATTTATTTACTGGTCCATCTGGTCCTTTTAATTCATTAAGAGAATTAACATAAAATCTATTTAATTGAAGGGTTTAAATCATGGGTGAGAAGCGAACTCAATTTATTTTGGGCAAGTTCTCAAGCTTTGTGCACTTAGTCTAATGCTAAGACACTAAGGCCCGGTTTCACAGACAGGGCTTAGACTAAGCCAGGATTAGGCCATTGTTCAATTAGGAAATTTAAGTAATTTTTATTAACATGCCTTAGGAAAAACATTACTGGTGAGCATCTTGAGACAAAACAAAGGCACTGATATATTTTAAGATCAGTCAGTGACGTGAAGGTAATAGTGACGTGACATGTGGCCAAGTATGGTGACCCATACTCGGAATTAGTGCTCTGCATTTATCCCATCCAAAGTGCACACACACACACACACAGCAGTGAACACACACCCGGAGCAGTGGGCAGCCATTTTTGCTGCGGCGCCCGGGGAGCAGTGGGGGGTTCGGTGCCTTGCTCAAGGGCACCTCAGTCGTGGTATTGAAGGTGGGAGAGAGAGAGAGAGAGAGAGAGAGAGAGATTCTTTGCAAGTTTCTTTCAGTTAAAACAGCGCAGACTTACACTTTAGTCTGGGACTAGGCTTAAGCCTTGTCTGTGAAACTGGGGGTAAGAATTGCAATTGAATCCGAGTCTGGAGGCTATATTTATATATTCTATATGTCTTCTTAATGAAAACATTGAAATTAAAAATGTTCCTTAATCACCTCCACAACCTTAAGGCGCACCACTAAGTAATTGCTTTTTAGAAGATATTGGTTTTATTAATTTTATTCATTAATTAAGACAACAAACGGAAAAGAAAAAGCTTTTCTTTTCGTACACAGTTAAATCATATCTTGGCATTGCCATTATAATTAATACAATTGTCCCATATATATATATGAATACTATATTTGACAATAATGTACATTTTAAGTATAATTATTATTCATTAGCATAATAATAATCCTCATACTATTATATTATTAATCATTATTATTGTCATTATTTCTGATATTATTGCTAATTATTTAATCAGAAAAAAATAAAGGAGTGTAATAGAGTAGGGTACAATCTATTACAGATTAGCATAGCATAACATATAGCATAACATATAATTTTGGATGCTACTGTAGATCAGTTTAGCTCCCATATACAAGAGCAGTACATACACTGAGTACAGGCAGACAGGCACAGCAATGCTCCCCTGGGCTTACAGCATATGAGACTAAAGTTTGAGTTCTGAATTCTCATACAGGATAGATTTTAGGATCCACAACCACTTGCTGATCCTCTGGAGCCTTTCCAAAGAGCCCTGCTGTACTTAATAAAATCCAGTCAGGAGATGGGCACAGCTCCAAACGCTGGTGTTTTCTCTCCAAAAAGAGAGCTTCGTGGAAGGAGAAAGAACAGGGGAAGTGTAGGCCCAGTAGTCAGGGATGGTAAATTTTTTGAAGAGTTGAAGGTTTTGATAGAGCGATTCTTTAAAAAAGTAAACATAAATAAAAATGTGACGTCTTTCGCTGACTACATCTGCGATGCGGGCTTATGTATGTCATTGCTGATATGAGATACGCTGGGAAAAGCTGTTTTGTTGCATAAATAAACCGGTTTCTGTTTTTAATGGGTAAACCAAACTATTACAAAGATACTACAGCACTTTATGATCTACTTTATATGCAAATGTTGCATATCTTTGTATCAATGCTGTTGTGCTGGGATGTTATATTATGGTACAGTTACTGCTTGATGTTTTTATAATGTAGCTTTTTCAGAATGCTTTTTTTTTTGGGGGGGGGGGTAATTTTGATGTGTTATCAGCCTTTTTTTGCTTTGCTAAAGCTATTGTGTCATGCCCTCTGCTGTGGGGCTTCAGGGCCACTGTAGTTTTAGCATAGAGAGAGAGAGAGAGAGAGAGAGAGAGAGAGAGGCTGTTATTTATCTTTGACCTTGGCTAAGGTCTCAGAAGCCCTGCAGGCTCCCACATGACCTTATTTGCGATGGTAGTGTTGACCTGCTAAAGAGTGAGTCACTAAACTAAATCCCCTCTCGTTATCGGGGAATATTCCAGGTTCAGTAGATGTTAAGCTCAGTCAACAGCATTTGTGGCATACTTGTTGATTACCACAAATATTTATTTTGAATGTAAAAAAAATTAAATAAAACTCCAAACCAGAAACATTAAAACACTCAATGGTAGTAGTAGTTTCAATACTGTAGTATTAAACAATATGCATGCTGACAGAATTTATCAGTGGTGGTCAGTAACGGAGTAGTTTTAGTAAATTTTTCAAGTATCTGTACTTTACTGGAGTAGTGTTATTTTGAGTAACTTTTACTTTTACTTCACTACATTCCAAAGCATAAGATCGTACTTTTTACTTCACTACATTTCATAAAACATATCGTTACTCCTTATAAACATATCACGTGCTCCGACACGCAGAAGCAGTGTCTGATTCATGAACGAACTCATTCTTTTCAATGAACCCGTTAAATCGATTCGCAAATTGCACCAAACAATTCATTCATGAATTAGAATGATCCGATTGCAGCTGTTCTTGAGTCGACAACTCACTGATTCAAATGAACCGTTTAGTGCGAGTTTCCAGTGAATTGAATTCACAAGTAAGAACCGGGAGATCTTGTTTGAGCTACTAAGTTACTAATGTCGAATTTCAGGATTGATTATTGTAACTGAAAATCATATTTAGGTCAAAACTGTCAGTTGTTTGTGAACTAAATCTGCTGTAAAGGGTGATCTATTTAAGCCCACTGAAATGCTTGAATGCAGACACATCAACATCAGTGTCTCTATGTTTTAGGTAAAACACGAAACATTAAAATAACACAGATTAAATCAAATAACTCATGCACGTTCATATTCCCCGCTGCCATAACGTTAACAGTTTTATTAAAATGCTACGCATTTATCCCTATGTGACGTCTGTTTTTGTATTGATTAGTATACATTTGTATATTGTTTGGATTAGCTAGCGGAGTAGACAGATATGAATGTTTATTCATAACCATACTGAAAATAAGTAAATATTGTTAGCACAGTAATTATCAAAGTGGGAAGTGATGCCCTCTGGGGGCATTTGGCCAGGGGTGTTTTTACACCACAGACAAGGTTTGAGAAGAAAAAAATCATTATGAAAATGTAATTATATTTTCCTTAAAATGTTCTTCCTAACTTCAGGCCTTATTCTCATGTCATATACAACTGTGATGTTCTGCAAAACAACAAGCTTTACAACACTTTTTTCTTACTGGTGAAAATCAGATGGTCACATCTGTTTTCTCTCAGGTACTTACTTCACAGTGAACATTACTACATCACTCTCGTCAACGTAGTCCATATCAACAACAAAAATATATCTTGACTCCATCCATACAGTGGTTATTTTGGGAAAATCCCAAGTATTTTGAGCAGTAGGATTATAAAAAATATGTGCTAATATAAAATTAAATTAAGTAGCCTATATGAAATTGCAAAATAAATCTATCTATCAGTACATTTTTACTTAAGTACATAAAAAAAATCTAGTACTTTTGTACTTTCACTCGAGTAAAATTGGAAAAAGAGTACTTTTACTTTTACTGGAGTAATATTTTATTATACGTATCTGTACTTTTACTCAAGTACTTGATTTGTGTACTTCGTCCACCACTGGAATTTATGCATGGAACATTTTTTCCTAATGTTTCTATGTAAACATATATCCAGTACAGGAGAATTAATATAAATAGTGCTTTTATAAAAAGTTTTACATTTCTATTTTTAAAATCTCCAAAAATTGCTTCATTAAATTAAATTTTAAGTGCATCACTATGACCCTGATTTTTGCTCTGAGGGAAAAATTATGAGAACAGCTTAAGTACCTCACCATAACCTTAATTTCTTAATTTTGAATATTTGAATGAGTCCAAATCTATTTTTTTGTGGTAATCAACATTATGCCATGATTGCTGTTGATTGAGCTTAATTTTACTAAATAGCTCTTTAACCGAGTCTTCCTGTCAAATATCTTAACACCATGACAGGTTCTACAGGCAAAATAATCTATTTTTTATGACAAGACACGATTAGCGTGGCATAATCACCCCACTTTTTATTCACTGGGGCTCTAAATGGCAGCCTGTGGCTAATGAGGCTGAATGTGGGTCAGTGGGAGAGAAGAAAACAGGGGCAAGTGACCGCGGGTTTAACACACACCTGCCAATGAAGAACTGCTTTTCATTCAACACACAGAGTTGAGAGCTCCTGAAGGACTTGTTGTTGTAATTTGGTAATGTTAACAAAATGTCTAATCACTTTAGTAAGTTCTATGCTAAGAATTGGAGTTTGTTGAAACTTGTTTGTGTCTGAAGGCTACACTCAGCATTATTAAATGATATTGGTTCTTTTTAATTTTTCTAATTAAAAGTTGTACATAATTATCACTACAGCCTGAAAGTGCACCGCTGTGTAAATGCTGTGCAAATGCATTGCTTTGTTTGCAAAAATTAACATCAAAATCACATTGAGACAAACAGAAATGAAAACAATTCAATTAGCCAGTCTGTGGGATGCATCGAAATTACTAATTTCATCAGAATAGATGAGCAATGGATGGAATGAGCATGAGAATGAGCGGTTTCTTATTCAGCTGTCCAGAAGCTGAATGTTATTTCACGAGGCTGGCTGTAGGCCATGAGTGCACTTGTCCTACACGATAGGAGAGAATTACTCCTTCAACCTGAATGAGATTTTATCTCTCATCTGCCAAAAGTGAAAGTAGTTTGCAGTACTTTGAGTTAATCCTGAATACCTTCACACAAGGGAACATTAATCACCTGAGAAGGTAGACTGTGAGGCAGACAGATTAGATGGAAGGATGAATAGACAGACAGACAGACAGATAGATAGAAAGACAGACGTAGATAGACTACTAGTACTAGCTACTGTAACAGTGACATCTTATTTGTTGACAGTGCCCAAAGATGGTCTGAAAAATCAAGGGGCATTTGAGGAGATGCGGGTGAATTACATCAAGGAGCTCCGCCGCTCAGTTGGGAAAGCCACTAACAATTCCGGCCAGACGTGGCAGCGCTTTTTCCAGCTCACCAAGCTTTTGGATGCAATGCATGAAGTAAGTCGAAACATTCCCGTTATTGACCTCAGTTGATAGATCAAAGACAGATACAGTTCTGCTCTAATTATACAGAGAGTGTTCATTCAGTTTATTGGTCTCTCGAAAATCAAGAGGCACCTATACATCTAGATATTCTAAGTATACTTCCCTAAACTAATCCCCGTCATGTAAGAAATACTTCTTCTCTATAGTTCTTTTACAACAGTGTCTGTGTAGTCAAGTCAACAATATTGCCAGAAATTGTGTCCCCAACTAAGCAATCCAAATATTAAGCATATTTAATATCTTAAGTTAACACCCTTGGGCAGGGGTGGACTTACCCATTAGGCAAAGGTAGGCGACCGCCTTGGGCCCCCAAAAGCCAAGGGCCCCCTAAAATGCTTTTCATATAGGAGATGCACATTAAGCGTTGACACGCGAACGGTTGCTGTTTACGGTGTTGTTTATTACCACAACAACCATCCGAATTGAACGTGCTTTTTGTGTATCCTGCTTGAAGGAGATGAAAATATTATGCATCTGAAGCTGTAAATAAATATTGAGAAACAACATGTATTATATGTTTAGAAAAGTTTTAAATGCCGCTTACTCATTTATGAGAAGGAACCAAGTAGAGGACACATACGCAGTTACTTTTTTGGTTGATATAATCCTTAGGTGTGTACATGTATAATTGCCTTTTCATAATTTTTTCAGTTTTATTTAAATTTGTAGTTAAAATAACTAAAATTAAATGTATTTTAAAGTTTAGAATTAGACAGCCTTTGCACACAGGCTTACACTGGTAACTCATCAGTGGACTTTCCTCGTCAATATAGGCTATATTTTTTCGCACTTTTCTCATTCTATATTTCTGACGTTCCAAAAGCGCCTCCTGCTGGCAGAGAATGAATGTTCATTTTCAATAATCCAGTCTGTAGTTTTTGTTCAATGCGAAAATCCACCCACATTACCCCGTTTTAAATTAATACAATAATTTATACTTCTGACTCACCCCTGGTTTAAACGCTAAATTGTGAGGTTTATCATTTTATAATTTATTTTGTTTTTGTGAAAACCTGTATCTCTACTGTAAATCAGTTGCTATTTCGTGGTCTACAACATGAAAGAAAGCCATTATAACATGTACATGAAACATGTAGAAACATTGGACACAATTATGGGGAACCATTGTGCAGCAGCAAGCATCACATAAAAAAAGGAACCTCAAGGTTGATCTCGGAAAATGTGTGCAAATATATAGGGCCCCATTCTTATATTTAACCTGTATCTCTACTGTAAATCAGTTGCTATTTCGTGGTCTACAACATGAAAGAAAGCCATTATAACATGTACATGAAACATGTAGAAACATTGGACACAATTATGGGGAACCATTGTGCAGCAGCAAGCATCACATAAAAAAAGGAACCTCAAGGTTGATCTCGGAAAATGTGTGCAAATATATAGGGCCCCATTCTTATATTTTGCCTGGGGCCCCCAATTCACTAAATCCGCCCCTGCACTTGGGGTCCCTGGACATCCGTTTGATATAATTAACAGGGACAGGAGTAACAGGAGTTTATAGTGTTTGTTTCATAGAGTCATCTGCTTTATTTCTATAGTATCTGTAATAAGTGCAAGCACTTTTCTGACTAAAAAAATGAACACCTACATATCTAAATGTATTCTGGTTTAAATCATGTAGCTCAAATATTTGTCTAAAAACAAATCAGAATGAGCTGATATTTATTTAATACATATTTAATATTCATTCATTAGAAGTAGCTCACAATTTCTCATGTGGTTAGTAGCTGAAAGCCATTAATATTTAAAATCAGTGGATGTTAAAATAATTACAGCTGTAGATTATTACGGAGTTATAATATCAAGTGTGCATTCAAATGAAAAACTGCCACCCTTCATGTTGCCACTGAGTGATTAGAGCCTCAGTTCATTGCTAATCACTTTTTGCATTGCTGCCATCTCAGCATTTTTTAATAGCACACAAAAGTCTTGGAAAAGATGTTTTTGAATTGCACTTGAGGGTGAAGTACACTTGACAGCAGTGTTGATTTATTAATTTGCAAGATGAAGAGAAACAAGTTCAAGTCCTGCCTAAAAGCTTTTCCGCTTTGGTCAGTGAGCCGGCGCATCCATAAATGAGCTCGGCTGCTCTGCAGTCTTTTCTTTGCTAATTCATCAATACATGTTTACCCAGACTCATGTTTCACCAGAACATCTCTTTAATGATAAGCACTGTCAGTTTGAATTAAATCTGACAGTTCCCTTGACAGAAGTGTGTTCTCTCTCTTTACAGCTCGTGGGGAGCCTGTTGGACTTTTGTTTCTACACTTTCCGTGAATCCCAGGCTCTGAAGGTCGAGTTCCCTGAGATGTTGGTGGAAATTATCAGCGACCAGATACCAAAGGTGGAGTCGGGCCTAACACACACCCTCTACTTTCATAAGAAATGACTGAAAGCTCACAAAAGGAGGGAAAAATTAAGGATCAAATGGAAACGCAGAGGACACCCAGCCCTCAGAGAGCGAACAAGAGCAAGCCCGCTATGCACAAAGCAAGGCGTAACAAGAGGCTTGGTTTAAAGCCATATAAGGCTTGTGTAGTGAGGGAAGGCAAAGAGCGATCTCTGTACCCGGTCAACAGAGAAGAACTCCTATTTCATGTGACAGTGCGTTCCTTAACCCCAAAGACAATGCTGACAGTGTTCTGTGTGGATATGAAGCCATATTCTTTGGTAAAGCTATAGTGCATAGTCACATGTGAATACATGACACACACAGAAATATGGGCCCACATACTAGACATATCCTTGAATCCCAGACCTGTCAGTCTGCCAGTAAACACCACTGCATTTGTATGTAACTATCATACATTCTGGCATTTATAAAATTACAGGCAAGATTCAGTAATAAAACTGCTTTTTATTGCTGATTAAGACAGAAAAATGTCCTGCATCACTTTCATGAAAAGTCGATTAAATTAGGGTGTTTGCAAAGAGGAAATAAGATACATTACAAGGGCTACAATATGTTAGATATAGCTAAATTGTGACTAATTGGTGCACAGAAGTGATTGTAGAAAGAATCAAATTGAAATCTATCTGCAAAAATGGCATAAATGTGTTTTTTGTTGACTTGACGTTTTTACATAGTGAGTACTGGCCACGCTGATGCAGTGCTGTGGTGGCCTGATGATTGAAAGCTGAAAAATGGCAGCTCAAAAAAAAATGCTATTGAACTGGACAGAAAAAAAACTGCAACTATAACAAACATTATGGCTCGTCTTGGAAAAAAATGAGCTCATGCAGACACACATGCCACATTTTGTGTGCGAGCTTGGACTGTAGCAAATTTAGTAAATCATACCTAAGCTGTTACTAAACCGGCTCCCTTTTGACGTTAAGGAAAATACAGTACTAATTTACAATTCCAGAAAAGAAAGGCATTTTATATGATTGTGAAGTTTTTGTGTTTCAAAGAATCAATCCAGCTAGAAGCCATTTAACAAGGTGCTTCTGTTTTCTTAACATAAATAATAATAATTTTCAGTAGCAGCACATGTACAGTTAGATACCGTATGGGGAAAATCATACAGCTTTCATATTAGCAAACAACAATAACAGCTATAGTCCACGTAGTAGTCTACTGTAAGAAAGAGACATGGTTACACAGACTAATAACAACAGTATCCTGCTCATAAACACACAATATATGTGTATCATATGATTATAATTGTTGCTTGTAGGAAGATTTTTCAAACGTTGTACATAGGACGTTTTTGATTTAAACCACCTTGCAATTAAAACCTGGCTATTTGGGGAAATACCAGTCGACTTGCGAGTACTTGAGTGAATTGTTTCTTAAAAAAGGAATTTGGACCACTGTTTCATGTTTCATAACCCCACTGTGCTGCTGATTGAATAAAAAGAGGTACCACTAGTTCTGAAATGCTGTGAGTCAGAGGACAATGAAGGTTTGAGTGTGTTTCGTGCGTTTGTGTGCATGTATTTGTTTGTCTGTTTTTCTCTCAAATGACTTAAAGGCACAGGAAAGCTGAATGATTTTTGAGAGGGCATTGTTGGTTTTCTCTGATAGGATTAGAATGATCCTATTAGCTGATTTTGATTTGCACAGGCACAATAATGTGATCATTGGGATATTAGATTTTCAGCTATTGTGTTGGTCATGTAATGTGCTTTGGGGGGTGGGGTGGGGGTCAGGTTGGGACATTTGTGAACTGGAAAGGTCAGAGAACTTTTGATGTTTGCCTTTTTGATGTAGCTGGTTGGTGGTAAAAAACTGTTGGGGGACAAAAAAAATCATAATTCTAATCATTTAAATAAGAACAATCAAATCAATCCGTGGTACCCAGGCATAACCCATTTCACCGACCTGTCAATACACTGTACGTTGAATGTGTTTGATGGACCTAAAACTAGATGTTGAAAAATTATTTACAGTAGTCTCTTTTTTTCCCCAACCTTTCCCTTTTTTAAATACACCGATATATAAATGAGAATAAATGTTAAAAGGTTCATAGGATGTATGTGAAGTATTTTTTGAGAGATTCTATTTTGCCGGACTCAATATATTAGTAATTTGTCTAAAAAGAATATATGAGATCTTTTGTAAAGTGAAACGTTTATGCATGCTTTTTGAAAAGATGTTTACAGTGTATTAAAGAAGGGAAACTTGTGCCTTTTTTCTCAAAAGTTACCATTTTTCAGTATCTATTGTAAATAAATCAGTGAATTACGATGTTGCGTTGTATGGAACATTTCTATATTAAATATTTGTCAGAGGCTGGGATGAAGTTCACATATTTCCCTGACCTTAGTCAATCAGAATCCAGAGCAAGACCCAGAGAGCATGATGGATTCATTTACATTTAATTTATATTTTCTTTTCACAGCAAGAGAGACTTGTTTACTCCCCGAATGTCACTAACTTAAAACTTGTCATTTTGATCTGTAGTAATGTGAACTAATTGTATGTTTTTGTGTTTTCCTCTTTGCTTCGCCTACAAATCTAACAACAACAAAAAAACACAACGCAGTGCTCTCATCAGAAGTTAGCTATATTATGCTGAAAGGAAAAGTGCTTGTGGTTGCCAAATACTTTTATCCCAGATTAAAAAAAATTAATAAAAATATAAATAAAAATCAAACCAAGAAAAGAAAAAAAAAAACATTCACTCTGAATTTCTTAGTTTTGCACTCTTAAATTTTTTTTGTGTGTTTCACAAGTTATTGTCTAGTGAACCAACAATGCTCTATATTATTATTATTGTTGTTGTTTATACAGTATATGAAAAATGTATGGGATTTTTTTAAATAGTATAAAACAAATTCAGCCTTTATGTAAGAAAACCTAAATAAAGAACTAGGACAAGGAGCAAAATTGAACCTGAACAGTCTGATATGAATTCAGATGTCCATCGGCAACTTAAGAATAGATTGCCATGCTTGTTGCAGCATGTTTGCAATTTGTGTTTCTCCATCACCAAATGATAAAGCTTGAAATATTGAAAGTTGGTGTGGATCCACGCTTTCGAGTTGCTTGTTACTTCAGCTTTGACAGTCTGCACATGACTTTTTTGGGGAGTCTAATAACATGTAAAACTATGCATTTGTACAAATCACATTACCACCAAGCAGCACCTTTGTGCAAATAAGGGCAAAGCATGATCAAGGTAACCAGTATGTTGAATCAGAATAAAATACAGTTTATTAGAGAAAACCCACAGATCACATGATGTGTTTGCACATTAACACTCATGTGTTAATGGATATTGATTTTTCTTCTCTTTTTTGGGGGGATACATCTGAATGTGTGTACTCTACATTGTTTAAAATGACAAAGCCATATCTCCTTTGTGACAATTTAAATTTTTTTTAAATCAGCGCTTTGTACAATACTTGTTAGCAAATCTCCTCAGTACAGAAATATACAACATGAGCAAAAGACAGATGCAACTAGTTCCTCTAAACTGTATATCTTGATGCAGATTTTGCCATAACTGTGTTTGCAGAAACATCAAGCGATTCCAATAAACCTGTTAACAATTAATTACTGTGCACTCTTTCTTTTGCCACTAAAGAATCTCTTAAACCTCTTCACATTTTTAAATCTCGCCTTAAAATGTATTTCTTTAGGGTAGCTTTTATTAAAAATTTTATATATTGTTTTTATTTCTAATGTGGTTTAAAGGTGTTTTTGCTTATTTTCATACATTTTTATATGGTGCATTTTGATGTTTTATTTGTTATGTAAAGCGCTTTGAGAAGTAACATTTAAAAGCGTTGTAGAAAAATAAAGATTATTATTATTATTATTAAAGACAATTCATAAAAAAAAATTCAAGATCAGGAATTGGTGTTACTTCTGCTGTAAATCACAATGTATACTATACAAATTTATTAGATTTTTGGCCGGAGAACATCTACTAATGTTCATAGAGTTAAGTATTTCAAGTATAAGTATTTCAAGTACATTAGACAGTGTATTTGAATGTAGTGATGAAACACAGTTTCCTTTGTTTCTTAATATATTGTTTAATATATAATTTGGTGATCTGTTCCAGGTGAACTTAAGGGCAGTTCAGAAAGTACACGCTCTTGTATTGCTTTTGTGATCTGCAGCTCCCACCGATACTTTCAAATAGAGTGGTTTTTGTCGGATGATCTGCAGGACCATTAACTCAACACCGACTTCTTTCTTGAACAACTATATAAATTAAATGTCAAAAAATAAATAAATAAATAAATCATCTCGTGGGTCAACGGCTTATTGTGAAGTGTTTTACACTCAATGTTCAATTTGTTAACATGAACTAAGAATACATTACTTTTACAGCATTCATTAATGTAGGGTAATGTAAATTGTTAGGGTTAGGTTAGTAATTACTTTTTCATTACTTTCACAGCATTCATTAAAGGGGTCATATGATGTGATTTCAAGTTTTCCTTTCTCTTTGGAGTGTTACAACTGATTGTGCATAGATAAGATCCCTGAAGTTGCAAAGAAGTCTCAAAACCAAAGAGAGATTCTTTATCAAAGTTAAGACTCTGTACACCAAATACACAAAATAATGATCTTTAAAAAAGCATCATATGACCCTTTTAATGTAGGGTCATTTTCATTTCTATACTAAAAGATTATTAGTTGCTGTATAAATTAATTTGTTTTGTATTTTGAATGAACATGAATTAACAATGAACAAAATATATTTTTTAAACTAGCATAACATTTGCAATAAAACTGAAGCAACAGCTCTTTTTTCTCTCCATATCATTTCTATTTTTCTATATTATTGACAGAAGAAGAAAAAATGAGTGCTGGAAGTTCTATTCATTGGTTTTTGGTTTGATGGAGGCAGATATGAATATGAGTTTGCAGGGACACGCGGACTAAAGTTCAGCCTGTGTCACCAGATAGAAGTCTGTCATTTCACTCGAATATCGAGTTGACCTTGATTATTAATTACGAGATTAATGGAAAAGGAAATGGAAAAAAGAGAAACGAATGCATGGATGAATTGTTCACAATAAGTGTTTAGAAGCAAGGTAAGGTGATTTTTTTTTTTATTTCATGTGGTCTGTACCCTAGATTAATAAATTAAAGTATTGTTCATTGTTAATTCATTATACTCAACCTACCTACTTATGTTAATAAACTGCACCTTATTTTAAAGCGTTACTGCTCATACTGTAGATGTTTTAGAGATTCTGGGGTCAACTGTAGTGGATAACAGTAGGAAGACTGTGGATTGGATCATAGGATGCTGCAGACATCTGAGCGGGTGTTGAGTGAGTGGAAAGAAACAGCAGCAGTAGGAAAAAAAAGGAATGGATGAGGGAAAAAAAAACCTGGATAAGATGTGGCAAAGCCCAATGGAAAACAGAAAGAGAGAGAGAACGCACACTTAAAGAAAAGAGGAGAGTAAGTTTGAGCGACAAAGTCATAATTCATATCTCTGGCAGATTTTAGTATTAGCAAATTATATATCTCCAGGGGAAATGAGCATGAATGAGGAAGTAAGTGATTATGGTAATATGTGAAGAAAACTGCAAGTCTCGTCTGCATTTACTGGTCTAGCAGTGACGGAAAAATCCTCGGAAAACAGCACGAGAGAGCGAGATCTTCTGACAAAGAACATAAGCATTAACAATGTAACACCTCCACGTCCCCAGAGAGAAAATTCGCCATTAACCTCGTTAGAAGCCCGATCTAAAAAATGGGCTTGTTTGCCAGACTGTGAGAGTAGACAGTATTACTTTTGCTCTTTTGCGCGAATCCGCAGCCCACTCCAAATCTCTCCCAGATTGCCAATAGCACAAGCTGTGTAGTCCTGCCAGATAAACAGATTCTATTGGATCAGGCAGATTTCAGGGCTGTGGCTTCACACATGGCGGCTTCTGTGCCCCAGATTCTCTGCTTGCAGACACTCAATCCTTTTCTGTTTTGTTTTTCACTGTCCCACCTTCCCCGTCTCATTCATCTGAGATATAATACATAACAGTTTGATTATATTTTATACATACGCAGCATGAAGTATTCTTACAAAAAAAAGAAAATGTAAATAATAGATACTACCATACTTCTCCAGTTGATTGATAAACATTAAGAATTGCAATTTCTTTTGTATTACACATTTTTAAATTAACAAATTATATATGCACTAATTTGCATACATTTCCAGAACAGAAATCTGTACATTGGATAAAGCCAGGTTTGTTTTACATATTAGATTCAAAGTTTTGGGGGGTTTCTCTTTTTATCACTTTATAAATCAGAAAATTCAACAGTAAGAAAAAAAAAATCACTATGATTTAGGAATAAAATGTTTAAACTAGCCTAAAACAACGCATAATTATCTCAAAATTGACCAATGCATAAAAAAATGCTGTGTTTTTGCCTGTGGTGTCTTGCCTTAAGGAGCACAAAGAAGGTGTAGTATCTTCACTGTACTGTACAAAACAAGGAGGAGGGACATCTTCATCTGAGATCGGATGCAGTGCTACATCTCACTCTTTCAGGCAGAGAGTCAGAGGAATAGGAAACATGGCGCAGATAGTGATTTGGTCTTAACTCATGACCATGGAAAGAAAAGAAAAAACAGATGGGAACTTTGAGGTTATACTGCATCCAAGGAAACAGAAGTGAAAGGGAGACACAGAGGGAGAGAAAAGGAAAGCCAGAGGGCGAGAAAGTGAGATGAAGCGGACATGGATGGTGGGAGGGTGAGTTTGCCCATCTCATTAGGTCAGGCTCGTTTAATTATGCAAGCACCCGGCTTTTCGACACGTTGCCTATTTTTAGCTAGCTCCCATGTCTCGTCCTATCATCTGCTCTATTAGTTATTGGAAGTCTGTGACTCTACCATGTCATGATAATTATGTAATACGTGGCACTCAAACACACACATTCGGGAACACACATCTCAGACATTTGCACGCTAATGATGTGTACAGTGAACTGAAGTGTGATATAACGCACACACGAGTGCAGCAAAGTCTGGAGGTGCTTTGTAAGCTAATTAGACAGAGGCTGTGACTTCAGTTGTCAAGAAATCAAAATTCAAGAAATTACCCTGTTTATTATTTATGCATTCCTGGTTTTATTTTGAGCGACTGTTAAAGACATGAATTGAGTTGGTAATCTCTCATGAAAATTCCTGATCCTAATGACCTGCCCTTTTGTTTTGGGGGGATGCTAGAAAAAACTATTTTTTTGACCCCTCCCCTCTAACTACCAGGCATAATGACACCACTTTTCAGAATTGTATGATATATTTCTCAATAGCTACATTTACATGCACTTAAATAATCAGTTTATAATCCGATTGATGGCTTAATCAGACTGAAAAGCATTCAAGTAAACACCTCAATCTATCTAATCCATCTGAGCTCAGTCTAAATGAATTTTTTTAAAAGCTTGAATCCGACTATTTTCTTAATCATATTCAAAAATTCTTTGCACACATGCGCAGTACCGTGATGCCAGTTTACACGTGCAATATTTGCTAAAAAGCTCTTCTGACACAAATGTCAGCTTTACTTTTAGATATGCACATGTAAATGAATATGTGAATCAGAATTAGGGTTCATATAAACAGAATTCCAAATCTGAAATCAGATTGGGTTCATTCCAGTTGGCGAGAATTAGTACATGTAAACATACCCAACAAAACAGGCTGTTTAAATAAATAAAATAAAGAAGTCATCGCTCCACTGCACTAGTGTCACGGTTGCACTACTGAGTGGAGTGAGGCGCAAGAAACGGAGGGCGACGAGGAGTACATCAATCCAGAGAGAGTTAATAATAACAAGGAAACACGGAAAACTCACATAGCACATGTAGACATGAACAATACCGGACGCAGAACTAAAAACAGGGAACACTATTTAAACACATGACAAGACGAGGGGATGACGAGACACACCTGGGATCAATGGAAATAAACGGGGAACACCTGGAATTAAATCAACATAATCAGGACAGGAACAGGAAACTAACCAAATAAGGGCAAGGAGGGCACATGGGGAGCAAAACACACACACAAAGGAACAAAGTCTGACAACTAGCAGCCAGAGGCTCTGGTCTCACAAAAACCTGAAACTCATGCTAAATTAACTTAAAATATACACTTTTTAATGCTGTTTGAGTGCAAGAAACAATATTTATCAGACAGTTCATGGCAAATGTCATTGTTGATTTGAAATATTCTTTAAATATGAGCTTAAATAGGCCACCAGACTTTGAGGTTTCAGTATTTCCCCATTCAAATAGATAGGATTTAATCTTGCATGCCAAAATAGCTGTTTGAATTTTTGCAAATATGGCCAGCAAGTCAACTGACTTTCCTTGAAAGTGACTTTGTAGTTTATCCCAAAATTAATATTCTTTCATCATTTACTTACCTGAACAGAAAACAGGAAATAACCTAAACCAGACCCAGTTGCTCCAAACGCAGTGCATGTGTGCTAACCTCTGCACTGTGGGTCCAACAAAATGGTCTATTTTGATGCAAATGGATTGTTTTTTAAGCACCCAATCCAGTGTATGGTAAGGACCTACACTGCTGTGTGCTCCAACTCAAGTCCAATATATAAGGCGACAGTCCAAATCTGCTAGGAAATGAAGATTTAATCCACTTAAAGGGGGAGAGGTTCAATGTAAAAGCTGCAAAGCAGCTCCAGGGGTAGAAGTGTGTGGGAGAGAATAAGCCAGTATGCTCTAAATGCAATGTATGCAATAGACAACAGTTCATTGACATACAACAGAAATTTGTGAACATATTTCGAAATTCTCACACTTGACAGGTGGCAGTAACAAAATGCTGCGTATTCGGACAATAAAATTACAATAAACCATCAAAATGTTTACTATGAGTTTGAGCCAATCAAAAAGCTCTAAAGAATCTAATTCAGGAGTCAAACATCAGAAGTCAAAAATCATTGTTGTTTACATTGTGGAAAGAAATGTCATTAAATGGGACAGAAACTAAAATGAATGTGATAACGAAACATAATGAACCTTAACTGAAATAAAAGAGCTTGTTTTTTGAATGGATTTCTAGAAAATGGCATCAGCAAGTTTTTAAATGACATTTTGGTGCGGATGTATGAATGCAATACGGATAAATAACGGAAAGCCATTGCATGTGTGGTACATTTACTAGAAAAGATAGCCAGCAATTGTACTGCAATTTAACGGGGTTCATGTGTGAAAGTGGCTATTGTATAGGAGTTCATCTAATCTGGTAATTACGTTTTGAATTTATTAGACAAGCTAAAGTTCTTCAGCAGAAGCCTTAAAGAATAGTCTCTTTTTGACCTTGATGGGAGCACATCCACACAATTAAGTTAATTGACATTAAGAAAATTACACACAATCTTATTTTATTTTTCATTAAACAACAGTCATATCACAAATGTTTTAGTTTATTTCTCAGTAAGCACATTAGGGTGTCTACAGAGCCCTGCAGCATGTGACTTCTATTAATTATAGACATTTAGTTTGGCATATAAATAAAAATGAAAAACAAGATATAAGAATAAAATACTTTATTTAACATTGATCAACAAGTTCAACATGGGAAAACAAAATGATATCAATGCCAAGACCATTGCAGAGGTCATAAATGACAGTCTTAAATCACCGCAGAAACGCTCAGTCACAAATATGAACCTGTGGAACAAGGGCTCTTAGAAAAATGAAACATTAATAAGTCCTGCCATTTTTCAGGGTTTCTGCAAAAAGAATGTGATAAACTTTTAACCACTTAAAGAGGGAAAGCTCTTGGCTTTTAAGTTTCTTTGCACAAAAATAATGCTATGTATACAACACAGATGTAAGACTTGGCAATATTTAATTTTACGTCATTGCATGGGCTACTTTTTATTTATCGGTCTCTGTTCTTCAACATAACATTAAAACCTATATACAGAATAGCAAAAAAAATAAAAAAATAAAAAAATGCTCTGTTCGAGTTACTGAACAGCATCTCGCATGCCATGCGTAATAAATTTAAGGCACTGCATCAGTTTTAATCAATGCAAAATATTGAATAATCGCATACCAATTTCAATATCAATAACCGACAAGCACTACATTTCTAAGCAATCTAGTGTTCCAATGAACCAAGACACAAAACTTTGTTTTTTTTCCCTCCAAATTGACAACGTTCACTGCACTGTCATATTGTTACACGTTTCCTCATGTTTACCATTATACATCATCATCATGCCCAATTAAATGCAACTTGATCATATTTAATGCAAAGATACTCAAGGCATCTTTGAGTATACTAATGCTAAACAACTCAAACTACTTGGCTAAAATTACGAGGCATGCGATTTAAAAAGCAAACAAAAAACAAACAAAAGAGGACAACAAAGTCACAATGACGGATGCATATTTTCCCACACATTTACATTTCCAAACTCTAAAAAGTGCAGTCTCTTGTATGTATACAGCACATTTTAGCTTATACTTGAACTTAATTCCTGTGCTAGCAACATCTGTGTCTCTCAATATATTTAGTGTGGAGAAGGAAGGAGGAACGACAAGCAGTGCCACTGTGAAAGAGCCGCCGAGACCATGGATACCATGTATATAAAGAGAAGTGTGAGGATAGTTCTTTTCGGAGTTACAGTATATCCACATAGTTTTTAGGGATGAGTCCTCGCTTTCCCTCCAGCACGCCCTCCAGCCATCCGGGCTCCCTGGAGAGTGTCACTGCAGAGCAAAACCACGGACACACAGGTAAAAGTCTTACTGCAGCTCTTCTGTCACACTGCATGTCAGACAAGCAAGAAGTCCTCATCAGATTTAATGTGGATCGTTAGCATGGCTGATGAATGTAAATTATATGGGTATGAGTTAGGAATATAAATGCCTAGCAATATTTTACATTTAAAAAAAAGTGCCTTTCATGGCCTTAGTATTTAATGCACATACTTTTAAAGTCGCCTTCCCATCAATTTTAGTTATTTATATATTTATTTTTGTAAATTAAAATTTTTTCATCTCAGCATTTCATGCCAGGTGATGCTTTTGCTGGTTTAGATAATTTCATAGAACTGAGTTTGGTTATTCTTGTATATTGATTTTTTACAAGCACATTTTCCATACTCAAAGTAAAATGACTTATTATTTGGGGTGCCAATAAACTAAAATTTCACTTTTAAGTTAAAATGATTGGCTCAAAATCATTTTTTTCCCAAGACAATCTCAGCAAGAGTTCTGAAAGGTTTTGTCTGAAGTTGATGAGATAAAGGCTTCAGAAAACAAGAGCTCTGATAGTGGCCCCTCATTTCCTTGTGTTATTCTATCTCAGTCTCATTCTTTGTGAATTGATTTTAGGGGATGTTACACCCTTGCCCCACTTTCCTCCCTCCACCTATGCTGATATGAGATCAGATTTATTTATTTTTTTATTTTTGTGCTTGTAGGACCCGCCAAATCCAATATGTCTGTGGATTCGGGTGAGTGCCTGTGGCAGTGATAACGTTAACACTTACCGTCATGGAAGATTGCGCCAACCTGGAAAGAGAGTTCGGAATCGTGTTCAGCTTCACAGGGATACACAGCCTTTGCTTTCATGAAGGTGACACTGAAAAATGGAGGCAATCGGTTAGTGGGCCTCTCGCTATTCGGAAGGGTGGGGATTAGGACACGACTTTCCATCTAGCTGTACAGTGGACTCAGCTGAAGTTATCAATGGAAGCAGTCTGCGTGATTAGTGCCTGTCCGTAAAAATTCCAGAGCAGAGTGTTACAGTAGAAGAGAAAGAAGATAGCCGTCAAAGAGTAGATATGATTAAAAAAAAGAGAGACATTTTCAAGTAAGCTTCGACAGCATCCAGGCGTATCCTGCCATTTATTACTCAAAGTTCCTCTGGAGTGGATTTGGAGTACGTTTGCAAAGCACAAAACCGTTTCCACACTTTTTGACCCATTAATTTCAATGGCTTTTTCCATGACTTATCCACACATTTATACTTACTGCATACATATTTGAATAATCTTACAAAATACAGATTGTATTGTACTAACAAAGCACAATTTCAAGTCAATTGCATACTTTCCAATGACTTTAAGATTTTATAAATGTTCATGATTTTGATGAATTTTTAAAGATTTGTATTAATTTCCATGACTAGAAGTCAGTACGGAAGTTCTAAGAAAACAACTCTCGTTATGTCGATATAACGAGAAAATTGCATTATTTTTTTTTCAAAGTTGAATTCGTTACTATAACAACAGTGGCTCAAACAATCATTGTAAAAAAAAAAAAAAAAACTTTGTCAAGATCACGAGAAAATTAAGTCGTTATAACGAGAAAACAACTCTCGTTATGTCGATATAACGAGAAAATAAGTCGTTATAACGAGAAAACAACTCTCGTTATGTCGATATAACGAGAAAATAAGTCGTTATAACGAGAAAACAACTCTCGTTATGTCGATATAACGAGAAAATAAGTCGTTATAACGGGAAAACAAGAAGGAAAAAAATAATGCATGGCCGCTTAGAACTTCCGTAAGTCAGTGTACCATCAGAATGATTTTAAAACTGATATTTCAAGGTAAATAATAATAATAATAATAAATAGAACTTACATATAGTTGTCTTAAATATTTTAATTTGTGACTTCAAAATGTATTAAAAAGTCATTGTAATTAATGAAACCTTTAAAATGAATTGGAAATCAAAGGAATCAATAAAATCCTTGAAATTCACATGACTTTTTATTACCTTTTAAAGATTTTATTAATTCCCATGACCAATTATTTTAAATCAATAATTCTGTGATGTCAAAATTAATCAAATTAACTCACAATCAATAAAATCGTGTGTGAAATCAATGACTTCTCAACGATTTCATTAATTTGCATGATTTTAACAGAACCAGTGTGTGGATACTGAGGATATAGCAACAATGTACTCTAGACTCTCTTCACTAATACTTAACACCATTCAACACCTGACAGTCTGCTGAATGTTTTATATATTGCCTCATATCAATGTCTCCTAAAGATAATACACGACCCAGGCAGACACCCAGAAAGTTACTGCAGGAGTTCTAACGAAAATGTGCTCTTTACAACTGCAACATAAGAAAGACGTCATTCCCGAAGGTCAGTCATTTTTTGCCAACAGCTTTTTAACAGATTGAAAGACTTTAAATTGAATGAGTCTGATCACCTGCCACTGGACATCACTCATTTTATAGAATGGAAAGTTAATGCATCTTTGTGGCTGGATCAGAACTATAGATCATTGCAATGGCCCCTGCCTGGAAAGTGTGAGACTGAGAGGAAATGTGTGTGTGTGTGTGTGTGTGTGTGTGTATACAGGTGTATGTAGAGTTGGAAATAAAGCTGAGAAAGTAGAGATCACAGAGAGAGAGAGAGAGAGAGAGAGAGAGCAGAGTTGCGTCGGCGTGTAGGAGGGAAGAAAAAGTTGGTGAGTGTGTGAGTCGGAGGCTAAACAATGACAGATGGAGACTTTTGCGAGTGAGTGAATGCATGTGTGATTGAGTTAATAGCCTGAGGCTGAGAGCTTAAGTGAGGCTTGGGTGTGTATACAGGTGTATGCAGAGTCGGAAATAAAGCTGAGAAAGTAGAGATCACAGAGAGAGAGAGAGAGAGAGAGCGCAGAGTTGCGTCGGCGTGTAGGAGGGAAGAAAAAGTTGGTGAGTGTGTGAGTCGGAGGCTAAACAATGACAGATGGAGACTTTTGCGAGTGAGTGAATGCATGTGTGATTGAGTTAATAGCCTGAGGCTGAGAGCTTAAGTGAGGCTTGGAGTGCGAAGAATCAATGAAACGGTGAGAGAGTGTTTGCGGAAAAGGTTGAGCCAAAACCAGCCAAACTCACTTAAACTAACAGATTGGAACAAATTAATTACATGCTAAAGGTGGTGTGCATAAGTGTATAATACATGTTCTTCAGGGACAAGAGTGTTTACATCTTACCTTTCCTCAGGTTTATTCTTCTCAGTTCCTACAGATCCAGGTTTCACCGGTGTAACTGAGGCAGGGGAGGCAGAATTCATCCATGAAGCTATGGCAGTACATATCCTGCGGAACAAAAAAATGCCACAAAGTATTTATACTGTACCATCCTCATAAAGTAAAAGACAGTAACTCTAGAAACACTGTCAGTAAGTGGGAAAGAAAAATTGCAGCTCAGGTAGTGACCCAGGTTTGGACTGATACATTTTGTTGCATTCCACAAATCGCATAATTTTAAGCTTCAATGCTACTTTTTGACCATAAACACATAAATACACAACAAACAGCTGAGCGTCATAGACAACAAAGAATAGTTAAAAGACAGACACAATCTGCAGCCTTCCTGACACACAAACCCCTTCATCATTATTCCTCTTAGAGAGGCTGCGCTGCTCAGACGGTCTCACAATCTCAGATAGGGAGAGAGAAGTGAAGGTTATGAGGAAAACTGCCCAAAGTCCCTCAGAATCTGCAGCATTTAGAAAATGCAAATAATGCAAATGAGCACTTTAGATCAGAAATAGCCGACAACAGGATCAGGCAATGCAGGAGAGGAATTGCGGAAGTCAACATTAAATGATAATACTGCCACTCATAAAAATGAATCATGCCATAAACTAGTATTTGCATCAATTTATTAAAATAATATTTTCAAAACATATTTATTCATATTCCTTAGAATCAGTCTAAATCAGTTATTTCAGTAATTTAATCAGTTAAAATGTTTGAAACTGGTTCAAATACGGCTAACTGTGGAACAATCAAGATTCAATTAATTAAAATGTATTCGATTTGTTTACTTATAATAAACCGGATTTATTCATGATAAATATATAAACCTGCTTAGTGTTTATTTAAAACGCGTTTGCTTTGTAAGTAAATCTCATTCTTAAAACGGTGTAATCCAAATGGATGGATATTTTATATTTTATATATGAAATTAAAATAAATAAGTCTTGAATGTACTGTTATAATTCAAAATAACTCTGTTCTATTTTATTTTATTTTTAAAGTTTTATTTATTCCTGTGATGGCAAAGCATTTTTCATGATTCTTCATGATTTTTCTTGTTCAAAAGAACAACATTTATTTATATAAAATTTCTGCAACATTATAAACATCTTTACTGTCACTTTTGAAAAATGTAATGTGTCCTTGCATTAGATATATAAATGTTCAATAGCATTCAGTAACATGTACAGAAAACTGTGCATAATAGTTCAAACAAAGTCATACTCTTAATTCGATTTGGAAACTCAAGAGAATGAAGACTCAATAGAAATGTGTGTGTGCTGAAGGTGAGGGGAGTGAAGGACTTACAGGAGCAGGGATAGTGGCAGCACACGAGGAGAAGTGTAGTCCAGCAGAAAGAGAGAGAAAGAGATATACAGTGTATATATATATATATATATATATATATATATTTATAGTATGTATAGAGAGAGAGAGAGAGAGAAATGCAGTGATTTATGACTCTGCAGTGGGTCAGTGAGTCCTCAGCTGCTGCACATCAGCATGAGACTCCAGCAGCGCTGCAGTGCAGCAAATCCACTCATTAACCTCACACCAGCCACACACACCTCATACCAGCCGTGTGAGTTCCAGCTAATACACCACACGCTGTTCCATACACAACGTTCACGCTCACACAAATTTATAATCAAGGTTATGCCAATGGTGTTACATCAAACATCAGATGTCACCAGGGTAACGAGTCACTCCAGAAAAAAGTGAATCGTCAAAATCTAGAGAAAAGCTAAATGAAGTAGGAAAAAAAAGATAAATTCATAAGGTTGCCCTGGCAACCGGCAGAACCACAGGAAAATGGTTTCACCCCCCAAAAATGCTTTTACAATTACAACTAAGCCAAACCAAGAAAATTGTATTCACTTTGAACTATTAAAAATAGAACTAGGCACAGAATTGCATATTACATCTTATTTTTTGATCCACAAATAAGCGTCTGACTTTTAATTAAAAGAGGCACAAAACGATTTTAAACAAAAGAAAGAAAAAAAAACAACTGTTTAACAAATCAATGCAGCTCTTAAGTTTTGCTTACTGATAAACAGTCTGTAAATGCAGTAAGTACATGCAACATTGGATATACTGTATAGTGACATGCTGCATGATGTAGCCTATGGAAATGCAGTTATATTCCCGAAAATTCAAGATATGTGGGCAAAAATGCCCTTGTATGGGTTTTTGTCTTACATTTGTATCATATGACATAGTTTAGCAATATCACAGGAGCAAGAGTGTTGTTTTTCCTGAATATCTGCTTTTTTGTTACTAATCGAGTGAGCCAATGCTTCAGTAAGGCAAGGCAAGGCAAGTTTATTTGTATAGCACATTTCATACACAATGGTAATTCAAAGTGCTTTACATAAAATAAAATAAAAAGAATAATCACAACAATTTAATCATTTTTCGCATTGCATGAAAAACCACCTCATGCGAGCGTAAAAACTTTTTTGCGATATATGGGCGTTTTTGCGAAATTGACGCGTTTCCATTAGGCATATTTTCAATTCGCAATTTCAATTTGCGCAATTTGAAGGGTAATGGAAACGCGCCTACTGACCCACTCAATGATTTAGTGACCCAGTCACTTGCTTCAGACATTTGAATGAACTGATTGAATGAATGACTCAATTATTAATATAGCGACTTGCAGCCACCTATGGCACTTAGTTTTATATTTAGAATATCAATTATTTTTTCTTCATATCATAAATATTTCAATATTCATAAAAAATATATTATTTATGCAATGTTGAGTCAAAAATATTTATTTCTAACATTACCTAAAAATATGTATTTAATGCTTTTCTCATTCAAAACAATAACAACTTTGATCTTTTGAGGGGTAATTTCTTAGCCTAAATTGATGTAAATAATTGCATAAAAAATTATACAAATTATAATAATTAAATAAATAATTATAATATTATATGAATACATTTTAAGTGCTGTAATTGGTTACCATTTGAAAGTTTGAAAGAAACTAATTTTCAACACTGATCTATATATTACAATTAATTATTATTATGAATAATATATGTATTTAATAATAATAATAATAATAATAATATATTATAAATTACATCATTTTACATATATACACATATATATTAATCAGAATAATTACAATTTAGTTTTTTTGTTTTTTTTACAAATATATAAATATATATATATATATATATATATATATATATATATATATACACAGAGGTGTGAA
>NW_015505434.1:679528-680235 GCF_001515645.1 Sinocyclocheilus grahami
ATATATATATATATATATATATATATATATATATATATATATATATATATATATATACAGTGCTGTGAAAAGGTTTTTGCCCCCTTAAGTGTGACAAATATGCAAAAAAAATCAAAAACAGGAAGGGGGTAAAAACCTTTTCACAGCACTGTATATATATTAATATATATATATATGTATATGTGTGAATGTATGTATGTATGTATGTATGAATGTATGTATGTATATATATACACAATATCTCACAGATGTGAGTACACCCCTCACATTTTTGTAAATATTTTATTATATCTTTTCATGTGACAACACTGAAGAAATGACACTTTGCTACAATGTAAAATAGTGAGTGTACAGCTTGTATAGCAGTGTAAATTTGCTGTCCCCTCAAAAGAACTCAACACACAGCCATTAATGTCTAAACCGCTGGCCACAAAAGTGAGTACACCCCTAAGTGAAAATGTCGAAATTGGGCCCAAAGTGTCAATATTTTGTGTGGCCACCATTATTTTCCAGCACTGCCTTAACCCTCTTGGGCATGGAGTTCACCAGAGCTTCACAGGTTGCCACTGGAGTCCTCTTCCACTCCTCCATGACGACATCACGGAGCTGGTGGATGTTAGAGACCTTGCGCTCCTCCACCTTCCGTTTGAGGATGCCAATGCTTGGCCAATCCATCACCTTTACCCTCAGCTTCTTTAGCAAGGCAG
>NW_015505434.1:680412-680769 GCF_001515645.1 Sinocyclocheilus grahami
CCGCCACACAACCATCTGAACCAAATAAGTTTATCTTGGTCTCATCAGACCACAGGACATGGTTCCAGTAATCCATGTCCCCATGTCCTGTCTTCAGCAAACTGATTGCGGGCTTTCTTGTGCATCATCTTTAGAAGAGGCTTCCTTCTGGGACGACAGCCATGCAGACCAATTTGATGCAGTGTGCGGCGTATGGTCTGAGCACTGACAGGCTGACCCCCCACCCCTTCAACCTCTGCAGCAATGCTGGCAGCACTCATGCGTCTATTTCCCAAACACAACCTCTGGATATGAAGCTGAGCATGTGCACTCAACTTCTTTGGTCGACCATGGCGAGGCCTGTTCTGAGTGGAACCT
>NW_015505434.1:684690-685379 GCF_001515645.1 Sinocyclocheilus grahami
CTTTAGCAAGGCAGTGGTCATCTTGGAGGTGTGTTTGGGGTCGTAATCATGTTGGAATACTGCACTGCGGCCCAATCTCCGAAGGGAGGGGATCATGCTCTGCTTCAGTATGTCACAGTACATGTTGACATTCATGGTTCCCTCAATGAACTGTAGCTCCCCAGTGCCGGCAGCACTCATGCAGCCCCAGACCATGACATCCCCACCACCATGCTTGACTGTAGGCAAGACACACTTGTCTTTGTACTCCTCACCTGGTTGCCGCCACACACGCTTGACACCACAAGACATGGTTCCAGTAATCCACGTCCTTAGTCTGCTTGTCTTCAGCAAACTGTTTGCGGGCTTTCTTGTGCATCATCTTTAGAAGAGGCTTCCTTCTGGGAAGACAGCCATGCAGACCAATTTGATGCAGTGTGTGGCGTATGGTCTGAGCACTTACAGGCTGACCCCCCCACCCCTTCAACCTTTGCAGAAATGTTGACAGCACTCATACGTCTATTTCCCAAACACAACCTCTGGATATGACACTGAGCACGTGAACTCAACTTCTTTGGTCGACCATGGCGAGCCCTGTTCTGAGTGGAACCTGTCCTGTTAAACCTTGGCCACCGTGCTGCACCTCAGTTTCAGGATCTTGGCAATCTTTTTATAGCCTACGCCATCTTTATGTAGAGCAACAATTCTTT
>NW_015505434.1:685389-687785 GCF_001515645.1 Sinocyclocheilus grahami
TATATATATATATACACACACACACACACACAGTGTTTCCCCTGGCATTATATTAGGGGGCGACCTGCCCCCCCAAAGGCACCTGCCCATATATATATATATATATATATATACACATATACATTATTTACACGACGGCATGTCATTTCTGTCTCTACGTACATGCTCTCTGCATCGCGCACAGCGGAGTTTCGCCCCGATGTGCACACACAAGTGAGCACACTCCCACTCACAATAGTATTCGTAAATATTAAGCCGCAAAACGACTATTTAAATATGAATTATGTGTGTCTATGTGTTAATGAATGGCGCAGACGCACGGTTTTGTTTACTACTCGTACTGAAGCGCGTGTGACGTGTCCGGTGAAATTAACATCTGTAGATTACATCAAACCTCTCTTTCAGACAGATGATACTTGCAAGTATTCAAACTTAGTCTTATTAATTGATACATTAGGTATCATTTGCACCTTTTTACAAAGGTGTGTTTGAACTAAGAATCTGATGTTTCCCTCGGGTAGATCTGCTGAATATGCAAATGGTTCCATATATATGTGTGTGTGTGTGTGTGTGTGTGTATATATGTGTGTGTGTTTCTTTAATCTAGCATATCCATAACTGGCATAATTTGGAAAATTGTTATCCCTAGATCAATCTGTATTTGCATTATAGCATGTCACAGGACACTACTGTCAGTTTTGTTTGTATATATGCAAATACAGATTGATCTAGGGATAAGAATTTTCCACATTATGCCAGTTATGGATATGCTGGATTAAAGAAACAGTCTGTGCTGCAACACATTACCTCTCTAACAAGGCAAGACTACAATGAATGTCTCATCAGTTGCACAGTGATCATCACCTGTCAACATCTAAAACTTCATTAAGTGTGACAAAGCACAATTCAGCATTTATCTTGACTCGATATCTAGTACAGCAACCCCTATGATCTGTGCTCTTTTGCTTCAAGGCCAGAGGCAGAGAGATTTACAGATAATCAGGTGACAACCTCATGACATATGGACAGGAGTAGCTCTGTAAGTGACAGCACCCCGTAGAAGGGTAAACAAGGCAAACATCTATCTGTGTTTATGGGGTAGGGCCATGGCCACCTGTCCCTTGGACAAACAGCAGGCAGGATTTACAGGCGCACAGGAATCCACTTCCTCTGATGGCAGAGAGTGGGAAATGGCAGGGAGAGAAGCAGAGGGTTACATAAGACCAGCGCCGTCTGCGCACAGGAAGAGGCCAAGAAGAGAGAGCAGCGTGTGCTCAAAGAGTAAGAGTAACTCTAATGTATAGGGGGAAGGGGGAAAGGGGAAAGTGAATGGGGAATAGAGTGATGAAGGGGGTGCAGGATCGAATGGTGGTTTTGGTTTGTGGAAATTAGTCAGAACAAAATCTATCCAAATTTGGAGTGGACTGGTAGAAACAGTGAACAGATGTGTGGACACAAAGTTTATTTCCAGGTAACTCTGCAGAATGTGGTGGGCCCCTATTAGGATTCAACACAAAAGCCCCAGACAAACACTCAGCATCTAAGAAGGGCTGTGAAAGAGCTGAGAAACCAGAGGCAAAACATAAGAACTAACTCAAGTTGACAAGCACAGGCTTGAGCTCAGAAACAGAACAAAATACCAACACACACACACACACACACACACACACACACACACACCCCTCTGGAAATGAATAAGGTAGAGCTGAAGGGATGGCCAGGTTTCAACATACGGCTTTCTGGTAGTTTTCTACAATCAAATTCAAATTATTATTTTAAACATAAAAACGTAAAATGGATTAAAACATGATACACCTTCCTGGCGCTGCTTTTTTTCTGACCAGTGTTATTTTAGTATTATTTATATACTATTCTAGTTTTTATTAATATTTTAGCTTTTTTTGTTGTTGTAATTTTAGTTTTTTATATTACTATTTATTTTATATATTTTTTATTTTAAATTTCAGTTTATATTATATATGCAACACATGAGAAATGCATATAATGACATATGTTTTGGAGAGAGGAGAGTCTTTGCTACATACCCAGTGGTCTCTGGCAGGGATGAGCTAATGGTGGCGTGATGATTTTTAGATTTCTTGGGAGGCGTTCCAGAGGCGTTTGAAAACTGGGAGGAGACCGACTCATTACTGCCCACTGATGTCTCATCATTAACCAGGGCTGGACTCTCAGAGGATGGAGAGACTGTCAGAGCAAGGGAGCAAGCAGCAAGAAACAGAAAGAATGGTTAAGGGAAAAAAACAAAACAACAATGCACAAAAGACAAAAAGAAAGACAATATAGGAATGAAAAATACAGATACAGTGAGAGAGAGAGAGAGAGAGAGAGAGAGAGAGAGAGAGAGAGAGAGAGACCCAAGTACAGAAACATTCTAG
>NW_015505434.1:688644-692666 GCF_001515645.1 Sinocyclocheilus grahami
AATGCACAAAAAACAAAAAGAAAAACAAAATATAAATGAAAAAAACAGAGACAGAGAGAGAGAGAGAGAGAGAGAGAGAGAGAGAGAGAGAAAGAGAGAGCCAAGTTCAGAACCATTCTTGACATTAATTCACACTATTCATGAATATGTTATGTGAATACTCCATAAAAATGAGCTTGCTAAGTCTGTGTGTGTGCATGTGTCCGGTAGTATACTGTATGTGGTCTGGGGAAACTAAAGACTCCGTATGACTTCATGATCCAACTAGTAAAACATTTTTAATGATTATTTTTTGTCCTCATACTGTCATCATATTAGTTCATCACATTCAAGAGTTTCAAACTAAGTTTTTTCAAGAAAAAAAAATGAGTTTAAGGATTCAAACTGCACCTTCTTTCAAAATATGTGATATTTTGATTATTTTCTCACCCTTTCTCATTCTTAATGCCTTTGTAGAAATGAATTGACATGTCTTATTTTGAAACGGACAGTTTGTTATTGGTTTTAACACTCTTGTGTAGCAAAGTGACTGCTACCATATACATTTAAACAAAAACACTAAATGTAAGAGGTAATATAAACACTTATTGTGTTCTAACAACAGATACATACTTCTATCCTGTTCTGTCCTATATCCTAGTATTTTACCAATATAAATTGTATAAAGTATAGTATTTGGCTGGTCATGCGTTTACATTAAGGGTGGCCATACTTTTCACCCAAAGTTTCACATATCCTGCACAAAACTAAAATGCACAGAGGTCCTTTAAACCCGAAAATGCTGATTTCATGAATCCATTATAAATGCACAAATTTACAGTTTTCCACCTTAGTGTGTTTATGTTGGCAGTGGCCACATCCCCTTTCTATAGTAACATTCCAAAGTAGAGAGATTTCTACTAACCAAATAACCAGTGTTTACAACCTTGTGTGGAAAAGTGTGGTTAGTCTGACTCTGAAAACTGCAGCACTTTCAAACCCCACACACTTCTTGGAAAGCTTTGCAACAATGTGCTAATTCACTTTGTGAAAAAAAGTTAATACTAATTTGAGTACACATGCACAGCTGCAGAGTAAAAAAAGTTAAAAATAAATAAATAAAAACTCATAACTGTTTAACTGAAAAGTGAAACTTAAGATATGGTCTGCTTTGTTCTGTACTAAAAATAAAAATCCTTTGTTCAAAACCAAAGGATAATCCTGCATTGATCCCAGTCTGAAATCATTCCTGTTGGGTGGTGTATCAAACCCAAATAGAAAATTTAACACTTGGAGACACATTTCTAAGCAGTCCAGGGTCACTAAGGCATCAGTTATCCACCTAAATATGGACTGGCAAACTACATCCTGTAGCCCAGAGTGACAATGGGTAATCAGCATGTTTCAGCAGAACATCACATCTGATTGCTCAGTGTGCAGTAGTCTTACATAGTCATGAACCCTCACGGAGACAAAAGGTCAAACTCCACATGGGAATAAACTGCAAAAGGACTGCATAAGTACTGTACAAATGGTGATTTTACCACTAGGATTATCCAACTGAACATTTACATCTATGAATTGCTGCACGTCTTTAAAGTGGTAGCTTAACAGTTTATATATTATATATTGTATCTTCAGGCTCAGACGGAATCTGCAGACTTTTTTCCCCAGTATTTTCTGTAATTTTGGTGCAATACATATGAGAGTCTGTGTGGGTCTGCTTATCTTTATTTTTCCCTATATTATGCAGATGCAGGCTCTATATTATGTATTTGATAGCAGACATATGTGACAACTATAATTCCTTGTGGTGGTTTGCTTAACCTTACTGTGCTTAAAGCCGATTGGTCTCTCGTACCTGTTTGAATATCCAGCACCTGCGGGTTGTATACAGCCAGCGGGCGATTCTGCCGGCTGAGCCTCTTGGACTGTCTGGTTGATGCTGTAGTTGCTAAGGATGGAGAGCTGCTCGGAGCATGCCCGAATATCTAAAAGAACAAAAAGTTAGTGGGATTTGCTGGCTAGACTGCGTTGTTGTGTGTGTTTGTGTGTGTGTGTGTGTGAGAAAATCAAAGCAAACAGTCTGTTTAGAGCGATGCCTGCGGAGAAATTATGATTATGTATGCAAGTGCAAATGCGTGGTGGTAAAAGCAAATAAAGATTCTGGATGTGCTCAAGACCTGTATCTTAAAGGAACAGTCAATCCACGCTCAAGTATTTCAAAACCTGTAGGACCTTCTGTCTTACATGAATCACAAAATAAGCTATTTATAGTAGATTGTTCAAACTGCTCTTTTCTATATAGTAAATGATGATTATAACTCTTAAACAAGACATTTAATCCAAGATTTCCAGGGAATAAGGATTTAATTTCACTCTGTTCCTCACTCAAAAGTAATGAAGCACCAAGCTGAGCTTCTTTTCCTCCCAAAACACCAAAATGTTAAACTTAATTAAACCCAAATTTATTAAATGAATAAATACACATTTTACATTTAGCCGAAAACCAAAACTGAAAATAAAGTTTTCAGATTTTGGACAATTGTTTATGCTGTTCAGAGTGTCGTGTTCTCAGGTGATAAATTAGACCAGTCGTATATTCTTTGGCAACAAGCCTCTTGATTTTTTTAAGATGAACAAACTTTATATATTGTTACTTCAGCATTATTCTTGGTCACAGTAAAGTTGGTCACTTTTACTGACGAAAAAGATTCTGACACAATCAAAACTCATCATTGGAGAACTTCTAATTAAATGTCATTGTTTTGATCAATTTCAGCCCACCAAAACTTTCTGCCATTTTGGGCAGAATATTTTCAGTTGACAAAATTTTGTTTGGTGCATCGCTATTCAAAAGAAATAATTTTACTTCAGAACACTTATATAGCTCACAACTCATATGCACCTTTTTATTATACATTTTGTGCTTTTTAGAGCTTGACAGCCATGATGCAACAAGCCGGCGGTTAGGCAATGTAAGGCCAGCATCTTTTGGCCTAGCTTTTGCCTTGTTTTCTGCACCACTGGCACTAATTGGACCGCTGTCAGCAGCTTTTTAGCCGATTGAGAATGTTGAATCGCTGATGGAGCCTGACAGCAAGCAAGATCATTCTTATTTGCTGTTCAGATTCGTGAACCAGTGCACAAGAAAAAACGAATGTGAAAAAAAGTGACGAAAGCAAGCAAACAATGAAGCTGCTGCTTTATTTACAATTTTTATATTCACAGTCCTAGCTCTTCCAGTTTCCCTTTTTTGAATGACAAATACAGACTACTGCCACCTGCTGGTATGGAGAGTTATATCCTCTCACGCAAGCTCAGAGCATATATACTAGTTTGCTGATGGTTGTAGTCTTTGCGATGTGTTAAAGCGCAACTTTTTGGCCTAGGTGTTGCAAGGCAATAACAGACAGCTTTTGGTGCCGCTAGTTCTTTGATGTCAGTTTGGTGATCCCCTTTTACTTGCATTGCATGAAAGCAGTGGCAGAGCCAGGATGTTTTCATAGGGGTGGCCAGGAAGGCTATTTGTGTTTGACTATAAAGCACTGGGCTGTTTTAGTGTCTAAAACACAACTGAATACTAATTGAGATAGTTGTGAATTAGATCAAGTAATACTGAGTGAATATGACAATTTTTGTATTATTCCTCACCTCCAGGTTTTTTAAAGGGGTCATATGATGCTTTTTTAATTTGGCGTATTTGGTGTAACAGAATATGTTGACATGCTTTAATGTTCAAAAAACATTATTTTTCAAATACTGTACATTATTGTAGGTCCTCTATGCCCCGCCTCTCTCAAACGATTAGTTTTCTACAAAGTCCCTCCTTCAGACAAGCGCAGTCTGCTCTGATTGGCCAGCTGGCCCAGTGCGTAACAAATTATAACGTGAACATTTGATACCACAGTCTTAGTAGTCTCTCTCTCTCGCTCTCTCTCTCTCCCTCTCCCGTGCTCTCTCTCTCCCTCTCTCGCGCTCTCTCTCTCCCTCTCCCTCTCTCTCCCTCTCCCTCTCTCTCTCTCTCACTCTCTCTCTCTCTC
>NW_015505434.1:693654-726994 GCF_001515645.1 Sinocyclocheilus grahami
TCTCCCTGACATGCTGCTTCAACACTAACTGCGGTTACTGAAACCACGCCTTCTTTCTTTGCGTGAACATTTGGGCGGCATTATGCAAATATTTCCACATAGTAACATAGATATGTGGGGGTGTGTTAGAACGAGGCGTTTTAGGGGGGCGTGGCAGAGTCTTAACTTTGATAAAGAATATCTCTTTGGTTTTGAGACTTTAGTCTTTGCAACTTCAGGGATCTTATCTATGCACAATCAACTTGTAACACTCCAAAGAGAAAGGAAAACTTGAAATTGCATCATATGACCCCTTTAATAAAGTGGCTCACTATAGCTTTATTGCTCAGTGAGCCTGATTCTGGTTCTCAACACCCCCAAAAGCTTGTTCTCCATCATTGCATATTCATGGATGAGACATGCAGATAACTACATAGTTCAACGTTTACTCAACCTTCACTGCATTTTATATAATCAATGAACTCTGAAAAAGTAAATAGTGAATGTTTAACATTCTATTAGTTGTCAAAATAAAATTAATTGCAACAGTTCTGTCATACCTAAATTGAACTCAGTACAAAGTAAAAGGAAAGGGAAAAAAAAGTTATCTTTTGAATCCCCATGTGCAAGAATGTGAAAAGGGGCAGAACGGAAGTCAACAGCACATACAGTGGGTACGGAAAGTATTCAGACCCCCTTAAATTTTTCACTCTTTGTTATATTGAACCTCATTAACATTCTAAGCAATAGGGAGACAATTTGCTATTATGTAACTTTAATAACAAATTTTGGTCTGGACACGTTTGTCCCTGTTTCAGAATAATGCAAACAAACTACAGGTATCAAAATGTCAGTTTACCACTTTCACAGGTTGCATTTTGAAAATAAATACGCCACACACAGATAACAACAATTAATCACCTCTCTAATTCCAATTCAGATAAAATGGCAACATTACGCTTTTTCCTCTCCATCTCTGATGGGTCTGCAACTGTGCCAACTCCTAAAGCATTTTGCGAGGGCTGGAGAGGATGGAAGAGGAATTTAGTGGTGGATAACCTGAATTTAATTTCCAATTGCACATTCTTAGCTGCCAGCAAATCCCACTCTGTATTTTGAGGAGACACGTCTGCCCAGTCACTGATTGCTGGAGGTTAGGGAGATTATGTGCTTATCTTCAATTTGCTTACATTCACATTATATAAAATGTGAGGCCTGAGGTAAAGGTAATGATAGTTAACATTATTTGGAAATCTCTAACCCGATCTAATCTCTTACAGAAGCTGCTGCATAACTCTCTCTCTAAGTGGGCAGTTGCTGGTTGGAATGGAGAGGGACAGGACTTGTTTTCTCTAGAAAAAAAGTTGTGATCTAGATAACAGCATGGATCGAATGAAAGTCCATGTGGAGTTTTCTCTTTGCTCAGTCTCTCTTCTCTGCAGAGTGCTGTTTGTCTGTTTGCTCAGTTGCTCAGCAACAGAGGTAGCCTACATATGTTTCTACGGGTGCTGCCTGTAGGAAGGTGTGTTTTTGTGTACAGACGGTAAGAACAGAATGAGGGAGAAAGTTGGAAATAATGATTGAAAATAGTGGCTGACAGCCGAGAGAAGTAAAAAGGTTGGAGAAAGAAAACAGAGAATGTGCACACACACACACACACACACACACACACAAAATAATAATAAAAAATTGTGTATACAGACCAGAGAAAAACCAGTTTCCACTCACTTGGCAAGATGCTTGGTAACCAGACTGAGCACTAATCTGTTCCTCTCTGGCAGTTTATGAACCAGACAGTGAATGGCCTGAACTCTAGATTCTGGAGTAGCGCTCTCTGTGTAGACAAAAAAAAATTAAAAAGACAAAAAAGGGGAGGGGGGATTGGTTTAGAAGACGGCATGTAATATGCAGTTTTACAATTTATACCTATTAAACCTACATGTACACGCTTAAATATGTATAATTAGATTTATAGACAAATATATATTGCTCCTACGTATAAATACTTTCAAATAAAAATGTATATTTAAAATACATTTTCATAATAATAATAATTTTATATATATATATATGATTAAATTAGTAGGACCAAATAGTATAAGAAAAGTAGCCAGCAAATGCACAGCATATATGACAACTCCTTAAAAAACGGTTTAAAGAAGCATCCCAAGATACACCTCAAAGTTGGTTCAGGAAATAAGTTCTTTTGGTTTCCACATAATTCCCATACTTCCATTCCTTTCAGTTTTGAAGTTTTTACTATTAAAATGCAAATAATAATTGGCTGGTGTAACCAATCTTTAATACTTCAAATTAAACTTATTTCAGTTACTGTAGTTGCCAAAGTTTTTATCTAATATTTATAATTTATTTAATTTCAGCTTGATTTCAGTTAAGTCATTTTTTTAATGGTTTTAGTTGACAATAACATCACTGGGTCTAACTGTATAGGCCGGTGAGGTGTAGTGACTAAAGCTCAGGGATGGTCAACCCCATGTTGCTCCAGAACCTGAATAAAATAAGTTTCTGTACACGTGCCCCTCATAAAAGCTAAATAACTAATTAGTACAAATTCTGCCTTTGTACATTTAGTGTTATTAGGCTTGCCACTATTGACTTATAGCACCTCCGAGACCTAAGACAACGACACATCTCTGCTGATGTCATTTTCCTATTTTGAAAATCCTTCACTGAAATTTAATTCAGTGATACTTTCAGCAAGCATTAAATCCCACCTTATAGTTTCACAAATCATAAGCTCTTCTCTCACAGACATGCACATACTCTAAGTTTATGGCTTTTGACAAGTAATTGGCTGGGTATTGCTTGATTATTGTCTAAGCAAGGACAAAGACCTTACTTGCAGGGACGATGAACTCCTTATAAAGCTTGTATGTCATTAGTGGCTCTGGAAGGCTCCTTGAGAGAGAGAGAGGGAGAGATTTATCGGCTTTATTTGGGCATTATTATATACACAACACTATGATTAATGTGGCCGATCACTGCAAGAAATTAGATGAGCACACAAACACACACATACTCAGTGATAACCAAGTTCAACTGAAGGTACTTTCGCTCAGGCTCTGGCACACGTCCCAGCACTGTTAACCCAAAATGAGCCCAGCACATCAATATCATTCATACACACATACAGCTCTGCTGCTGCTGCGTTACAAAAGCTGCCTTGTGCTATTCTATTGTGACAAATCAACTACAGAAATGAATTAAAAGCAATATTAATTAAATGTTGAATAAAACAGCATACAATTATATTTTGTCACTGAAAGGACTGTCCCACTGTGAATCTGACAAATCATTAAAAAACTGACATATTTCACATGAACTCATTTATCCTTGATACTTTTATTTGAGATTCAATGTAATTCATAAATGAAGAGGCCCATAAGTTTCTTTCTGAGGGTTCACACGTGAATTTAGCTTTACACTGAAGTTTCTTTTGAAACAAGCAAATGGGTTGAGGATGAATGGGCACGGCGTATTGTGTCAAATTACAATCAGTACATTTAATGAAAGGAACATTTATTCACTCACTCACTCACTCACTCACTCACTATGCTGTTTATTATCTGCAAATAGGAACAGAATGCAGAAAGTTTAAACTCACCTCAGGTAAAGTTTTAAAGCACTGGTGATGGTTTTGACATCCCAGTCCTCACTGGCTGCTAAATCTATTTCACTACTCTTCTCATCTACAGATCACAAAACAATAAAGAATTAAAGTTCAAATTATATTAAAAAACTATAGCAAAAACTATGGTTGTGGTATAAATAACGCCACAATTGTGTGTCAGTCATCATCTAAATATTTTTTGCATTAATATTAGAAATGGCTTACGATTACTTTAAATTGTAATAATAAACCCATCTGTTCAAAAGTTTTTGGCTGGTATTTATTTATTTTTCCAAAGAAGTCTCTTATGCTCAATAAGGCTGCATTTATTTGATCAAAATACAGTAAAAACAGTAATATTGTTAAAATGTAAATTAACTGTTTTCTATTTGAATATATTAACATGTAATCTTATTGATGTCCCACTGTGAATCTGACAAATCATTAAAAAACTGACATATTTCACATGAACTCATTTATCCTTGATACTTTTATTTGAGATTCAATGTAATTCATAAATGAAGAGGCCCATAAGTTTCTTTCTGAGGGTTCACATGTGAATTTAGCTTTACACTGAAGTTTCTTTTGAAACAAGCAAATGGGTTGAGGATGAATGGGCACGGCGTATTGTGTCAAATTACAATCAGTACATTTAGTGAAAGGAACATTTATTCACTCACTCACTCACTCACTCACTCACTATGCTGTTTATTATCTGCAAGTAGGAACAGAATGCAGAAAGTTTAAACTCACCTCAGGTAAAGTTTTAAAGCACTGGTGATGGTTTTGACATCCCAGTCCTCACTGGCTGCTAAATCTATTTCACTACTCTTCTCATCTACAGATCACAAAACAATAAAGAATTAAAGTTCAAATTATATTAAAAAACTATAGCAAAAACTATGGTTGTGGTATAAATAACGCCACAATTGTGTGTCAGTCATCATCTAAATATTTTTTGCATTAATATTAGAAATGGCTTACGATTACTTTAAATTGTAATAATAAACCCATCTGTTCAAAAGTTTTTGGCTGGTATTTATTTATTTTTCCAAAGAAGTCTCTTATGCTCAATAAGGCTGCATTTATTTGATCAAAATACAGTAAAAACAGTAATATTGTTAAAATGTAAATTAACTGTTTTCTATTTGAATATATTAACATGTAATCTTATTGACCCCAAACTTTTAAACATCTGGGACAACAGAAAAAATGTACAAACAAAATAAGCACACAACACATTTGAAAGGTGCAGAAATAAATGATGAATAAATAAACTCATGGTAAAACTTTTCTAAGACAGTTATAATGTCACCTTATTAGGGACCTGATTAGGACTCTCAATATAGATCAAGTCCAGTGAGAAAGACATAAAAAAAAGCAAGATGGATAAAAAGGTCTGAGGTCAGGGTGTGGACGATATGAGGGGCAGACATTTTATTTCTCATCCTCACTTTCATGTTGTACCACTGCTCACGAATGGGTTTGTGGATCTGTAAATACTTTCCTGATAGGAGGATGGACAGAGTATGCAAATGTGTAATGTGCAAAACAATCTGCTTTGAGTTGAGTTTGTAAATCAAGTTTGTAACGGGCTTTGACACGTTTGAAGAATTCAACCAAAGCACTGACATTCACCTCTCTGTCTGGCTAGCTGTTACCATGGTAATGTCTGAGTGAGTTTTTATAGAACACAGTAGACAATCAGAAAAGTCTAAGGCCACATATGTACTGTACAAAATTTTAGCCTTTTAAGTCGATTCATTCTAAATCAAAACAGAGGCAGTTTGAACCATTTTGTGCCATTTGCAAAAGCATGAAAATATGCCCTGTCTTAAACCTCAAGTCCAATGGTATTCAGCCACGTAGATGAATTCAGCCTGCTGGCCAACACGAGGATGGGACCACAGTATTTAAAGGGGTCATATGATGTTGCTAAAAAGAACATTATTTTGTGTATTTGGTGTAATGAAATGTGTTTATGCGGTTTAAGGTTCAAAAAACACATTATTTTCCACATACTGTACATTATTGTTTCTCCTCTATGCCCCGCCTTTCTGAAACGCGTTGATTTTTACAAAGCTCATCGGTCTGAAAAGCGAGGTGTGCTCTGATTGGCCAGCTATCCAGTGCGTTGTGATTGGCCGAATACCTCAAGCGTGTGACGGAAATGTTACGCCCTTACCATACTGTGATGCCGTGTCCTGGAGCGATGAGACAAAACCAGTAAAACCCATTATAAATGAGGCATTTATTGCATCAAGTGGGGACATAATTACTGATTATAATGACTTATACTGTCTTTTTACGCGTTGCATGTTGCATTAGTCTTTGCAACTTTAGGGATCTTATCTATTCACAATCAGCTTGTAACACTCCAAAGAGAAAGGAAAACTTAAAATCGCATCTTATGACCCCTTTAATACTCCGCTGAGAAAATACTGTGTATTTACATTTTATAATGGAGTCCACTGATGACGGCATAAACAGCAGAGAGGAAATTGAGAGAGATACTAACATTCCCTCTTTCACAGTTCTGCTCTCTTTTAAAACACTGATGCTCAATACCCTAACCTCAAGCCCCAGACAGCTGGGAATACACATGTCCACACACTACTGTTAATAAGGTTAGGAGTAAGTTTTGCAGAAGTCTGCCTTTATTTGATTAAAAATATAGTAAAAACAGCAATATTTAAAATAATAATTTAAAATAACTGTTAACCATTTGAATATATCTTAAAATGTAATTTATTTCTGTGATGTAAAAGCTGAATTTTCAGCATTATTACTCCAGTCTTCAGTGTCACGTGATCATTCAGAAATCATTCTAATATGCTGATTTGATGCACAAGAAACATTTCTTCTCATTACTGCTTAATATTTTTTTTTTATGTATTGAGGGTTTAAAAACTATATTTATTTTAACTAGAAATCTTTTGTAAATAAGTAATAATTTGCAGCATCATTTTTTCCCCCTCCCCAAGTTCATGAGGCTACTTTTCCCCTAACTTCCTCTGGTTAATGGTACATTCTATATTCATGCTACAGGCAAGCAATAGTACGGTGGCCGAGAGAGCTCAAGGCACTGCAAATGAAAAAAAATACATGCAAATAGAAAAAAACACCAGCAAATTAAGAAAACATCTTCATCAGTTTGACACGTGTAGTAAATACTCACAATGCGACCTAATACAGAAACACGCTGCAAAAAAAAATCAATAGCTGCTCTGATAGGTGGGATTTTTGTTTATTTTAACATCCTGATCATATGATTCCTTAGCTTTTTTGGATATTATTAGCCTAATAAGCTGACGAAATACACAAATACTGTAACTGTGAAACGTTATGTAAGCTGGCTAACTTACTTTTACAACTTCCCTTCCAAAACGTAACCATGGTTTCACTACCAAAAGAAAAAAAAACTGGTTACTATAGTTAAACCATCGACGGTAACCACAAATTAACCATGGTTTTGCTACATTAACCATGCATTTGTACAACTGTGGTTATACCAATGGTAATTCAATACACCAAAAAACATGGTTACTACACTTTTATTTTAATAAACCCATTGTTAATTTTCATAAGGGTTGTTGGGGTCCCTTTGAAACATTTCCGTTGTGGTCTGTGCTACTTGAAATGCTTTTCTGTATTTGGTTGTGTTGCAAGTATTTGCAGAGCATTTCTGTATTTGGTTGTGTTGTGAGTATTTGCAGCGCGTTTGCAGATAACATTTGCAGTGTTATCAAAGTGATAATGATGTTTTCTTAATTTGCTGGTGCTTTTTCTATTTGCATGCGTTTTCCTAAGATGCAGCGCGTTGAGCTCTCTCAACCACCCTACAATAGAGTGGTTTGAAATTAGAAATTATTATAAGCCTGATCATGTTCTGTAAATGATAAATGGCAACAGTCGCATTACTTATTGCTTGATTAAAATGACATGACAGCTACCTGAATCTTCAACCAGTGTCCCTGTGAGCACAATAGTTACTCAAGACATATTAGCACTCATCTTAACACTCAATTTGCATTCTACTGACATCTCAATGCAACATAATGTACAGTATGCTCATCCTCCTGAGTCATTTTGGTGAGAAAAAGTCTGTCAAGAAAACAAATATAGCAACTGGAATTGGCATACAGACATTTAATTTAGCACTATGATTATATCGCTGTGGCACTGACTTATCTGGATATTAACATATGGAATTTTGTTTGGTCATTCTGATGTAAAGGTTTACTTACACAATTCTTTACATAATAACCGTATAGACTTTAAATATAGAGAATGTCTGGATATAATCCAACAACTGCAGAACCTGTGAATGAGTGCTCTGAATTTGAAAATGAGATGGATAGTTGGTTGTGCTCTGGATATTTGGCAGGTTTTAAGTTCATGAGCCTACTACAAGGGCTCAGGCTGTTCTCAGATGAGGACAGTGGAACCGTATAGAGTGTTAATGGCTATTAGTCTCTAGAGTGGCGGAGTTCATGTAGCAGCAGGGGCTCAGGCAGCCTGCCGATTCGACACAGCGTTTAGCATTCAGAGCAGAGGGATACCAGCTCATGCTACGACTGCAGGAGAGCAAGCGAAATAGACACGGAAAGAAAGAAAGCCAGGTATGGGACAGGATGATAATAGAGCATGAGATGGTGATCAGCGTGTGCTCGATTTTTGGAAGAAGCGAAATAGGATCAAGGAAAAGTGAGAGAGAGTGACAGAGAGAGAGAGAGAGAGAGAGAGAGAGAGAGAGAGAGAGAGAGAGAGAGAGAGTGTGTGTCTGGAAATCTGATTGCCTGCATGCAGTAATGGAGTCAGGTATCACCTAAAGGACAGGACAAAGGGGCGCGATGTTTAGAAGAAGGGAGAGAGGGGAAAGGAAAAGAGAGAGAGAGAGAGAGAGAGAGAGAGAGAGAGAGAGAGAGAGAGAGAGAGAGAGAGAGAGAGAGAGAGTGTGTGTCTGGAAATCTGATTGCCTGCATGCAGTAATGGAGTCAGGTATCACCTAAAGGACAGGACAAAGGGACGTACAGACAGACACCAGACAAGATGAATGTCTGAATGCCAATGAGACTCAACAGGACACTGGCTATTGATACAATTATAGGGCTTCCAAGTAAATTACATAAATCTGAGGAACAATTACAGAGCAATCAAATAAGGCTCAACTTACCAATCATCGAACTGAGAAGCTTCTGTACTTTTGAACTGACCCCGACCACTCTGTACAGACCCTGATCATTAATACCTGTGAAAATAAAAACATGTTTTGTAATAGAGGTACTTTATTCAAATCCCAGCTGATATGGGAAACTAAACACCAGCACACTAAGCTTCTCCTGTATTATCCTGAACAAAGCACAACAGGTTGTTGGTGTGTGCTGAGAAAAACTGCTAGATCATTCTGACCTCTAGTGTTCAGAAGTTGTTACTACACTATGTGAACTATTGAAGGTTAAGCAGATGGTTGACTTTTTTTTTCTTAAAAAACTATAATTCCTGCCTGATACATTTTGCGTTCCTTTATTTTGTATATGATTTTCATATATTAAAACATGGAGAGTTACCTCTGGTTTCAATGGCATTTATTGAATTTTTCACAAAGGTTATCCCCACATCATCCAACTGGGCATCAACTATGGAAATACACAAATATCATAAATATCACAATTTATGTATCAGCAATAAATACAAAAATACAAATAATATTTTTTTGTTCATAAGCACTACAACTAAAGGCAAACTTGAAGCTCTGATATTAATTTGAGTTCACTCACTTCCTCTTTCTCTTGAATGTGTCCGGTTGAGATACAGCATCTGTGTGTGAGAGATAAACATCAGAAAACACAAACCAGACCAGCATAAAACACACCACACCAAACAGAACAGAACTAATATACCAAACAAGGCACCATTGATGATCATTAAAACACTTTGAAGTATACACTACTGTTCAAAAGTTTGAAGTCGGCAAGGTTTTTTAAGTCTCATGCCATCAGCAATAAATACAAAAATACAAATAATAATTTTTTGTTCATAAGCACAACTAAAGGCAAACTTGAAGCTCTGATATTAATTTGAGTTCACTCACTTCCTCTTTCTCTTGAATGTGTCCGGTTGAGATACAGCATCTGTGTGTGAGAGATAAACATCAGAAAACACAAACCAGACCAGCATAAAACACACCACACCAAACAGAACAGAACTAATATACCAAACAAGGCACCATTGATGATCATTAAAACACTTTGAAGTATACACTACTGTTCAAAAGTTTGAAGTCGGCAAGGTTTTTTAAGTCTCATGCAAAAACACAGTAATATTGAAATATTATTTAAATTTAAAAATATTTTTTTTCTATTTAAATATATTTTACATGTAATTTATTCCCGTCAAGGCAAAGCTGAATTTTCAGCAGCCATTACTCCAGTATTGAGTGCCACATGATCCTTCAGAAATCATTCTAATATGCTTGTTTTGTGCTAAAAAAACAACAACCACAACATCTACATGATTCTATTTTGGTAAATATAAAAAACAAAAGAACGGCATTTATTTGAAATAGGTTTCTGAAACAATGTACAAGTTTTTACTGCCACTTTTAATGCTTGCTGAATAAAATTATTAATTTCTTTTTTTTTTTTTTTAAATCAAAGAAAAAAGCCAAAATTTGAAATTAAAACCGCCAGCAGGTGGCAGCAAATCACGGTTAATTAGTGAGTCATTGCGACTGAACCGAATCATTTAAACGAAGGACGAAACACCATCATGTTGCTCAGTGACAAAATTGAAATATTATTTAAATTTTAAAATATTTTTTTTCTATTTAAATATATTTTACATGTAATTTATTCCCGTCAAGGCAAAGCTGAATTTTCAGCAGCCATTACTCCAGTATTGAGTGCCACATGATCCTTCAGAAATCATTCTAATATGCTTGTTTTGTGCTAAAAAAAACAACAACAACAACATCTACATGATTCTATTTTGGTAAATATAAAAAACAAAAGAACGGCATTTATTTGAAATAGGTTTCTGAAACAATGTACAAGTTTTTACTGCCACTTTTAATGCTTGCTGAATAAAATTATTAATTTTTTTTTTTTTTTAAATGTGCCGACTGCAAACTTTTGAACACTAGTGCAGCTCTAAAAGCTATCTTTCCAAGCTATCTTCCCAAAAGTTATTTAGGTTTTGTCAACTGAGAAACAGAGAATTGTCTTTTTTGAATATAGCTGTTGTCCTGTTCTTTATTTATTTTCTCCATTTGAAAACATTAGACATTCTACACTTATTTTGCTTATTGTTAATATTAGTGTTGTTGCTGTTGATGCTTTTTATAAATAAAATGTTTTTTATTGTTGTAATATAAAGATTAAATTAAACATGAAAGACTGCTAATTTTCAACACTTGAAAAAAAAAGATGACTGAAAAGAGGAAAAACCAAAGTGAAGTATGTTCTTACTTCACTCAGTCATTTATTTACTTTATAACAGTAAATAAATATTGGTTCTACATATCGGTTATCGTGCACATAAACATGCAAATAATTAGTATCGGTAATAAAATATCAATATCGGCCGATCACTAGTTAGAAGCTGAAGTGAGGGTTTGACACACCGACTCCTTTCCACCCATCGCATGCATCCAGAATCTGTAGTCATCTTCTGAGAGTGCCTGGACCGTCAGCACTGCGCTTGGTCTAGAAAAACAAACAACAACCGCATAAACTTAGCCTGCTGCCTCATATGAAATCAAAACTCAACTCATTTGCTTTTTTATTGTAGATTACTGGTCTTACTGTGCATGATTTGTTTTTGAACATCTCCATAATTGTCTTATCAATATGCAACATCAGTGAAGTGTCTTTCCATTTCATGTTTCTATTCATTTAAGGTTATGCATCTGCATCAGACATAGTTGTTTTAGGGCACATGCTTTGAGGTGTATGAATAATAAAGAGAATAAGAGTCTCCAACAGGAGTAATGTACACATGATGCAACTCTAGGGTGCCAATTAACTATTTCTTGACTGTTCAATCAATTCCAAATGGATAAAAATCACATCCCAGCCTATTTTTTCTCAATTTCATTAGGTAATACACAAGGTTATTGAAGTCAAATGCATATTCACATTGAGATTGATTCACCTGCTAATTTGGAAAAATTTTGATGTGTTGATGTGCCATTGAAAATATTCCACTATGCATGATTTACGTTCATCATACACTCTGCCCAGGTCAGCTTTGGCTTTGATTAATGAGGGCCCTTAGTGTATCCTAGATGATCCCTCCTCTTCACTCTGCTGACCCACGACTGCACACCGTCACACAACTCCAACCTCCTTATCAAGTTTGCGGATGACACGACTGTAGTGGGTCTCATTAGCAACAGAGATGAGACAAACTACAGGAGCGAGGTGAGCCGCCTGGACGGGTGGTGCAGTGACAACAATCTCTCTCTGAATGTGGAGAAGACGAAGGATATTGTTGTTGACTTCAGGAGAGTGCGCACTCAGCATGCTCCTCTGACCGTCAATGGTGTGACTGTGGAGAGGGTGAGCAGCACCAAGTTCCTGGGTAAAATATTTTGGTTTTCCTTATCCTCTGACGTACGTCTCGCACTCTCATGTTAAACCCAGTAGTTTCAGAGGTATTTACAATCCTTATTATTTCTTGTTTATTATCATCTGAAGTTAAATTCTTAACTTATAACAATCATAAAGGAATAATTATGTGTGATTTGCTTCCTATTTTTAAGCAAAAATCTACTTGAAGACTATCAGTTTACAGGTGAGTCAGAGTTGTTAAAACGTGTTTTGTTCCAGTCATTTTGACCTGAGAGGATTTTCACGAAAATGCTAGTTAATGTTAACATATTGGACTAATACTAACTTTGCCCAAAAAAGAAAAAGAAAAAGAAATCGAGAAAAAAAAAAAGATATTTACTGTACTTGGGGATTTTTTCCCCCACTTTGTTACACCTATGGTGTTTCCATAAAAAAATGACTGGGAACGAGTAAATTATATATACATACATACACTCCTGAACAAAATCTTAAGACCGGTGGAAACATTACAATTATTTGTATTCGCGCGGGTGGATCATAACCAGGTTTAAGTACTGCTTCAAAATGCCAAAAGAAGAAAAAGGAGCAAGTGACAAAAAAATAGAGAGCAGGCAATTTATTAAAAACTGCATTTAAACTCAAACAGGCTTGTTCATCAGCTGATCAAAAGTTTAAGACCATAGCCTTGAAAAGTTAAAATCTGCGCAAAAATATGGTTTTCATGTCATTGTCCTTCAGGCAGTCACACTGTCATGAACTCCTGATGGTAAAGGTATAAAGGTTTTCTGTCTTTGAACGTGGCAGGACTGTTGAGCCGCACAAGCAAGGGCTCTCGCGACGCGCCATCGCTGCCGAGGTTGGACGCAGTAAGACAGTCATTTTACATTTCTTAAAAGATACTGAGAGTTATGGGACAAAAGAAGTCAAGTGGTAGACCCAAAAAAATGTCTCCTGCACTGAGCCGGAAGACACAGGCTGATCCTCGACCCAAATTAAGGCCCTCACTGATGATGACAGCAGCCCAATAACCATAAGACGGCATCTGCGAGAGAAGGGCTTATATAACAAAAAAACGTCTTCAAAGGCCACATCTCCTCCCATGCCACAAACTTGCCCGTTTGGAATTTGCAAGGGAGCACCAAACATGGGACATTGAAAGGTGGAAGACAGTTTTATTCTCTGACGAGAAAAAACGTAACCTGGACGGTCCTGATGGCTTCCAACGTTACTGGCATGACAAGGAGATCCCACTGGAGATGTTTCCTACATGGCACAGTGGAGGAGGCTCCATCATGATCTGGGGTGCTTTTTCCTTCAATGGGAAAATTAAGCTTCAGGTTGTGCAGGGGCGTCAAACGGCAGCTGGCTATTTTGTTCTTTAAGCCCTTCTCTTGCAGATGCCGTCTTAAGGTTATTGGGCTGCAGTCAGCATCAGTAAGGGCCTTAATCTGGGTCGAGGATCGGCCTGTCTCTTCACGGACAGCCCGTCGGATCCTCCGGCTCAGTGCAGGTGATGCTTTTTTGGGTCTACCACTTGACTTTTTTTGTCCCATAACTCTTATAAATGTAAAATGACTGTCTTACATGCGTCCAACCTTGGCAGCGATGGCGCGTTGCGAGAGCCAATGCTTGCGCGGCTCAACAGTCCTGCCACGTTCAAAGACCGAAAACCTTTTTGACTTTGCCATCAGGAGATCATGACAGTGTGACTGCCTGAAGGACAATGACATGAAAGTCATATTTTTCAGCATAGTTTAACTTTTTAAGGCTATGGTCTTAAACTTTTGATCAGCTGATGAACAGCCTGAGTTTAAATTCAGTTTTCAATAAATTGCCTACTCCATTTTTTGTCTCTTGCTCCTGCTCCTTCTTTTGGCATTTTGAAGCAGTACTTACAACCTGGTTACGATTCACCAGCGCGAAATGCGAATAATATTGGAATCTTTTTATCATCAACTTGTTTTCTTTAAATTAGCACAGGTTTTGTATTTCTTTTTGGCTGACCGATTGTAGGCCTCAAAGAACTAAGCTTATGCACCTCAGACAAAAAGATTAAATCCAAGATCTGGTGATAATATATAACACCAAATTAGGAAAAGGATTTTCAGCACAGAAGAAGGGTTAAAGTCGAGGCCTAATGGTTAGAGAGTCGGACTCGTAACCCAAAGGTTGCGGGTTCGAGTCTCGTACCGCAGGGATTGTAGGTGGGGGGAGTGAATGTACAGCACTCTCTCCACCTTCAATACCACGACTGAGGTGCCCTTGAGCAAGGCACTGAACCCCCAACTGCTCCCCGGGCGCCGCAACATAAATGGCTGCCCACTGCTCCGGGTGTGTGTTCCCGGTGTGTGTGTGTGTGTGTGTTCACTGCTGTATGTGTGCGCACTTTGGATGGGATAAATGCAGAGCACTAATTCCAAGTATGGGTCACCATACTTGGCCACATGTCACGTCACTTAAGGTAGTGTGCTAATAATCTTTAATCTAAATTACCTGATTTCTTGTGAATCAGAAATGCATCATTACATTTATTCACAGTTACCATCTCAACTTGGGGCGCATGTCCAACATACCGATCTGTGATCTCTATGTCTAGGCAGAACCTCCTGTCAAGAGTGTCTGTGGTTTTGCGGACACGAGACTTGATTGTAACAGATTCAGTCTCACCCTGAATGGATACAGAACATTCTGTGAACAGCAGATCAGCTATAAATTTATATTTTATGAACCATGCCATTATCATGACTAATGTGTCATTTGTGATGATATTTTACAAGCTTCCCGCCTGATCTCTGGTCAAATGTCTTCATGTGTAGAATTTTCTGTTCTTTGACAAACGTGCAATAGCGTTTCACCCAGCTGGATCCGAAAGGAGGAGGTCCTGTGGAAATAGCAATATCTATCAGCAATGCAACCAGCGGAGCACAAGACACATGACATGACAGTCAGTAAAAGATAAGGCACCCCAGTGTTACATCATAAAATGTCTTGCGTACGTTTCTCCTGTACGTAAAGATAGCCCTCGCTGCTGATGGGGCTGGTCTGTCTGTATTCCTGTGGCGACTCTTTGATTCTCTTCATTAACTCGTACACCTCAGAGCGCGTGCCCTCAAAACGACTCCGTGTCTGAAAGCAGAGGCACAAATATAAAACAATAACAAAATCAACTATGAAGATTCTGTGAGGACCTGGTAACTGGGAATTCACTGAGATGGCTTATTACACAATAAGTAATTTCCCAGTGTATTCCCCATCGACATACTTAATTGTGCTAATCTAAGAACCATGATTTCAAGCTATACATCCTCAGAACTCTGACCCTGACCATCCGATGTATAAATGATCAAAAAAACAAAACACCAATGAGGACAGTGATGTGGTCCAATCAAATAGGACCGGGGAGGAAAGTCGGCTCTCAAACCTCCGGCTTAGAAGTTAAACAATGGAAGGTCAATGCAAACAAAGGCCTTTAAGTTTCCCTTGGAAGCCTTGGCCCTCTCAAAATGCTGCTGTATCCTGTCTCAATAATTCTTTTCCATGTCACTCTGCAAGCCAATAGTGTTAACCAGAAGAAGCTGAGTGAAGACTGATAAATCTTGGAGAATCACTCTAAAAGTGTGTTTATAGCTGTTTTATATACTTGGCAAACAAAGATTTGATAGATGGAATATATATTTAATAAATCATTTAAAAATAGATCTAAAGTTTTGTATTAAAGTCGCAAACATTATTACATTTTTACTTACATTCTGAATATTGATTTGAAGGGCCTTTTTATAATGGTCAAAGTCTTTGGCCAACTCATATCCCTGATGATAGAAAGTAAATACAGTCTGAAAGAATGCCAGCATCTGTATAAGAGAGAGGGGGAAGAAGAGAATTAGAGAAAGTAAAAAATGAGAACACATTATATCATTATCATTATATGATATACGGTATCATTACACTGGGACAGATAATCTCGAGTTTATATAATCTTATCTAATCTTAGTGTCTAAATCCCTATGCAATATTTAATTCAAAGCAAAAGACACATTTTCAAGTAGAAAGTCATATAGATGTCCATAAACTGGAAAAGTGAAAGTAATCAGGTAAATATTTGCTCTGCAAAAACACTAAGGTTCCATATAAAGGATATTAATTTGCTTATGCAATTTGACGATGTGAATTAGTCAGAATACTCGCCCCACTTGTAAATGGCTTGGACACACCTATATTTATAGAAGGCTTTTGTGTGTGGTAAAAGTACCAAATGTAAGCATGCTGCGCTTACAGCTCTCACTAAATATTCTACTTAATTTAATTATTTGGAATAAGGTAGGCTACACTACAGTTCAAACAGTAAGCAGCATTACTGTTTTCAACATTGATATTAATAAGAAACATTTCTTCAGCAGCCAATTAGCATATTCAAATTATTTCTGAAGGATCATGTGACTCTGAAGACTTTGCTGTCACAGGAATATTACATTCACAGGAATTTAAATTGATAATATTTCCACAATATTACCGTTTTTTTTTCTCCAGTATTTTTAATCAAATAAATGCAGCCTTGGTGTGCTTAAGAGGCCTTCAAAAAATGTTTAATAATAAGTCTTAACAACCCCAAACTTTTGAATGGTAGTGTATATATTAACAATATTAACTTATCTGTATACAGTGGGGCAAATAAGTATTTGATACACTGCTGATTTTTCAAGTTTTCCCACTTACAAAGAATGGAGAGTTCTGTAATTTTCATCGTAGGTACACCTCAACTGTGAGAGACCGAATCAAAAAAAAAATCCAGAAAATAACATTGTATGATTTTTTAATAATTAATTTCAATTTTATTGCATGAAATAAGTATTTGATACAATAAAAAAATAGAACTTAATATTTGGTACAGAAACCTTTGTTTACAATTACAGAGGTCAGACGCTTCCTGTAGTTCTTGACCACTTGACCACACACTGCAGCAGGGATTTTGGCCCACTCCTCCATACAGGTGTTCTCCAGATCTTTCAGGTTTTGGGGCTGTCGCTGGGCAACATGGAGTTTCAGCTCCCTCCATAGATTTTCTATTGGGTTCAGGTCTGGAGACGGGCTAGGCAACTCCAGGACCTTGAAATGCTTCTTACGGAGCCGCTCCTTAGTTGCCCTGGCTGTGTGTTTGGGGTCATTGTCATGCTGGAAGACCCAGCCACGACCCATCTTCAATGCTCTTACTGAGGGAAGGAGGTTGCTGCCCAAAATCTCGCAATACATGGCCCCATCCATCCTCCCCTCAATACGGTGCAGTCGTCCTATTATTTCTGAAGGATCATGTGACTCTGAAGACTTTGCTGTCACAGGAATATTACATTCACAGGAATTTAAATTGATAATATTTCCACAATATTACCGTTTTTTTTTTCTCCAGTATTTTTAATCAAATAAATGCAGCCTTGGTGTGCTTAAGAGGCCTTCAAAAAATGTTTAATAATAAGTCTTAACAACCCCAAACTTTTGAATGGTAGTGTATATATTAACAATATTATTATGGCTTAACTTATCTATATATACATAGTGTCCAGTTATCATTTTATACGTTATTTTAATTCAGTTTGTTTAAAATCTGCATACTTACAACATGCCAAAGTAATATTTCATTCCAAAGATAGCCCTTATTTTTGCTATTCTGTTTGGTGAAGAACAGTTTGAAGTGTTATGGCAATACTTATAAAATAGTGTATATGCACACACAGTACAGTATAAGTACTGTATACACAGAAATGCATATTTGTAACATTTATTCTTGTGCTGTACAATCACCTCACAGCACTGAGAGTGAATTTCAGTAAATGTGTTTCCTTTCTTTTTCGTGATAAGTGACAGCATATCAGATGCTGTCGACAGGCAAACAATGTTGAAATAAATCAAGTTGAATGACAATCTGGATGAAAGGGCACGCACTCACAGGCTCAACACACTCAAACTTTTTCCTCTCCTGTATCTCCTGCAGCTTGCAAACGTACTCCAGAGACGACTCCTGAAAGTGCTGTCTCGTTGCTTCCACCGACATGTCCGCCTGAAAGACAGACAGAATGAAAAAAAGTTCCATACCAGTTGAGATGAAAAGGTTGAAGAAAACAGAGAGAGAAATCATCACATAAAAAATTAAAAGTGACTTAGGATATGCAGGTGGAGAAATGGGTCTTTCAAAAAACTGTCTGTATTTTTCCTGTGTTTACCTGACCGTGTGTTGCCTGCCTTTATGACACAGAGGGCCATATTCTGAAAATGGAATATTTGAAAACCAAGAAACAACTTTGTCTTTGATGATGTAATTGTGTAAAGCTTTGTCTGAATGTAAACAGTACTAAACACTAACTACTGTAATATAGTTATTATGCGTGCAAATACAGTTAAACATAGTTTATCACACTAACGTCTCTTAGAAACATTTCTTGGCGATCTCCATCACAAATACACACCGTAATGCAGGTATAAAGTCTCAAAGCTTTACCAAAAAAGTTCTTGAACTTAAATTAAAACATATAAATGCTGACATTAATTCTTTAAGCTGTTGTTCGGTGTGTGTTAAGCGTTCTGGTGTGTATGGAAGACAGGAATAACTCTCAAATTCACGCAGCTGACATCTTGACAACAAGAGTTTGTTGCAAACAAGATAAATGGATGCCAACAGTTTAACCAAAATGGTGTTTGTAACATTATCTAGTTCCTAATATAACATTACTATAATCATCAGACTTTTTTATAAACTGTCAGATGCACGGTTTTGTTTATTATCATTAAGCTCATGCATTAGACAGTGTGCCTTTTCTGGACTGTAAAGGTAGGACCGGTGGGAGAGCCAACTGTGGAGACAGCATTAATAAAAATAAAATAAATAAAATAAATCTCTGAGCAGCCTGAGTTGCTCACATTGTACTTTACTATGAAAATTTTATTTGTGAGGTGTTGAATACAGGTTTGTTTGTGAACAATTTGCTGCATACTTGATTGACAGAATGACCAAAATGCTCATCCCTGAACATATCTGGCTGCAGTGACATGTGAGCATGGCCCATGATAACTTAAGTGTCTTATGAATTGTCGAATAACTGAGCAGTCCCTGGTGTTCTTCAACATTTCTAGGAATCATACACACCAGTCTGACTCAAAACAGCCCAATGCTAAAACCACTGCCCTTGATCCAAACACGCACGTCATATGCTCCGCAGTAACATAACGGCCCACAATAAAAATAGCAACAGTCTTTAGTGCTTTTCATTCTCAGTGTATACAACATTTAGGCATGATGGGCATACATTGATTGATCGAGATTTAAGCAGGTTAATACACTGCACTCTTTCACTTTCCCATGCTTGGAGAGGAATTGTGTGGGATGCCAAGCTTTTTAAATATGGCAGAAATAACAACAGACTTTAATTACCTAAAGCAAACCAAAAGAAAAGAAAAGCCATCACTAGTACTGCAACAAAAGCATAGCAACTATACACCTATATTTTAACTGCAATAGGGATGTTCATTTCGGTTATTTTTCCTAACCGACGCTCGTTAACCGATTGTTAGCCGTTAACCGACAAGATTATTTTAATTAGAATTTAATTAAATTAGAAAGGATAAGTGTCTGTGAGCAGTTAAAAAATACTAACATTTGTTTCCCGGGGATTAATTTTACATGCGCAAAAAGCAGCAAACAACAATAAAAATAATAATAAAAAATAATAAATTAAGAAAACTAAAAAAACTGTGCAACAAGTAGCCTAGTATGCAAAGTTCCACTTGATTTTTGTGCTGTGCAAAAGGAAACAGCAAGCGGCATCCTATTTTTCTTTAGGCTTATTTTACAAAAGCACAAAGATTTGTTTTTTATTGTGAATGTACACAAATAAAGGCAAACCTTTTACAATTCCGATTATCTTTAGGACTAAAAGGAGCAGTTTCTAACACTGTTAAGGAAAAAATTTAAGTGATTGCGCCGGCGCCGCATGCGCACACAGTTAAGTATTGTTACCTTGACAATGCTGCCTGTCCATTATCATAATAAAATACAGTCAGTCAAACATATTGAAAAAAAACTATGTAGTAAAAAAAAAAAAAAAATGTAGTAAAATCTGTGCCGTTAAGTGTTATCACAGTACTGCCGTGATGTTATGCAAATTAAGTATTGTTACCTTGACAATGCTGCCTGTTCATTATCATAATAAAATACAGTCAGTCAAACATATTGAAAAAAAACTATGTAGTAAAAAAAAAAAATGTAGTAAAATCTGTGCCGTTAAGTGTTATCACAGTACTGCCGTGATGTTATGCAAAACATTTTGTTTTACGTGGATATTGGAACGCGAGTGAAGTACATAATAAATAATAATTTGCCATTCAAATACATCGCGAATATGGAAACATTTGATTTTGTGTAGAATGAGAGACACAACGTTGGTTTCAGCTTTGTTTTAGCATAAATTAATTAGTTTTGGCTTGTCGTTTATATTGCTATAGCTTCTTATATTTTTAATTCTTGTTCTTTTCTAAATACTGTTAATTGAAAGGCTTTGTTGTGGAGTGAGGGGAACTAAAATAGCCTAGCTATCATGTTTACAGTGTTTATTATAATGTTTGTAAACATTTACGTCAGTATTAGATCCATTTCTGAATTAAATAAAAAATGCGACTTATACGCGACTTGTTTTTTCCCCCTAAAAAACTATTTTTTTTATATGCGTAACGTATTTTAACCATGCAGCAAACCTTTTTAAATATTTTGATAAATTACTGAAAAAATAAATAATTAAATGACATTTTAAACTGTTTAACTGATTGTATTAATTAGTCAAAATTGTTAAAATGAACATCCCTAAACTGCACAATTGCAATCTCAAAACCTGGTGTTCTATAGATTATGTGGCCAGTGCGGTACTCTTTGAGGACCTACTCTAAATAACCACCATAAACATATATAGCAAACCACTGACCTTGACTTAAAAATCTGATCTTTTTTTTCTGAGATACAGAAGGGAAGTACCATTTCTGAAAATAGTCTGCATTACACATCCATCTTGTGTGTGGGAAGAATGAAATGTGAAGTACCTCCTGTAATTGTGGCTCTTTCTTCTTTGCTGACATGCTCAAAAGTTTCTCTAGTGAGCTGTAGTACTTCTCGGTTTCCTTCTCGTACCTCTTTCTCTCTGCCTGAAGATAGCATGAGAACATAATGAAATAGAGGAACTTACTATTTTTAATACATGGAACGAGAAGCAAGTTTTAAATACTTAATTTCAATAAATGTACAGTTTTTCATATCTTTTAAAATGATTGCGAACATCCTAAATGTAAGAGATGACAGGAAGAGCTATGCTTTTACCTTTGCTGAGCCGAGATGCTCTTTCCGAAACTTTTCTAGAGGCTTCATCAGTGTCTCTGTGATGTTTCTCATCTGTGAAAAGAAAATTCATTGGATATAGGACATTTGATCATTGCATTTATTTTTATAAAACATTAGCAATAACAGGATGATTTCATTAATCAAACCTTGCACAAACACATTCTAGGTTTTAATTGTAAATGCCAATAAAGGTGTTGATAAAGGTGATAAAGATGTTCATCACCTGAGGTGAAACGCTTCATTGTAGCCATCTGACATTTTAAAATAAGTACCGGTATTCCCTAGAAATGAATAGGCCTACATAGAAACAGAAAAAATTATATTTCAATGCTTTTGCACTCACTCGTTTGCAAAACTTTTGCACTCTACCACAATACATTTGTATACCCTGAGAAACTTTGCGTTATCTCCCAAAACTTTTGCATTCTCAACACAATTGCATTCCCCCAAGAAACGTTGTGTTTACTTACAAACTCATTGAAATCTAATTCTTCCTCCATTATTTCCATCACCAGTTTTGCATTTGCCTGCAAAAATTTTGTAGGGGTTAACAAAAAACATTTGTGAGAGATCGCAAAAGTTTTGGGAGTGAATGCAAAGTTTCTCAGGCAAATTTTGTGAGCAAATGCAAATGCATTGAAATTCCTACAGGGGCTTAGTACAATAGTATGAATGCAGATCTGCACAATTCTGTTATGATGTTTTACATTTTCTAAGTAAATGATCTATGAATTTTAAAGCATTTTTTCAGAAAGCAATCATTTTCTAAAACCCATATGTTAACAACAAGGCTCTCGCAATGTTTATCATCATATAAAAACACATCTTTACCCTGAAATGAGGTAATGAGATAACAAAAGAAACCCATGGCATGACTGTTAGTACTCAGATACATGCAGAATGAATCACTGCTCTACGATTACCCGGTCTTTCTGACCCTGTCAGGGCCTGTAGGCTCCACCCCTTCCACGCATGCCTTCAGTGTGGAGAGGGGCCGCAACATCACTGACCTGCTGCGGTGTTATGAATGGGTGGGGCTCAAATCTGAGCTCAAAACAACTGTCAGCTGTTGCACTTTGAGTCATGGGCAGGGCCTTCAGCTCACTAATGCTGCATACTAAATAAATACTAACATGACCTACATGTAACACGAGCCCTTCCTACCTAGATGGCAAACCACCCATTAGAATATACAGTCCTCTCATAACGCAAGAATGCAAAAATCTCACATTTCTGCCAGGTGAAAGGATCTGTTGCAGTAATAGGAATTTTTTTAAGGAATCAAACTATTTTTACACATTTTTCACTGTAAAAGCAATTTGCTAATTAACTACAGATAACATGCATATTAAGGACTTAAATCAAGTGCCACTGAACATTCAACCAGAGAATTTGAAAATACAGTTCCTAATCAACTCATTTAAGGTGACATGACTCAACATAAGCAGCTGTCTTGCGTAATCACAGAGTCATTGAGACAGAGGACACAAATAACTGATGGCAATATAACTCACTTCCTGTGGCAAAACTGTGACTCAAACAACGTTGAAGCGTGCAGGAATAAACAGACAAGTGATGTCACTTTATAAAGTATGTGTTGAACTCAATGTTAAGGCTGATTACATTTTTTTGTTTCTCTCAGCTTGCAAATGACCATGATTCCAAAAATGTTTTTTAGCCTGCAAGTATTTGAAAATGTATAACAGAGTGAGTCTTAATGCAAGTCTCAACTGGTTGTGCTCACCATAAGATCTCTTTGGTCTTCCAAGTTTCTGAGAAAGGAGGAGAATTCTTGCAATGATTCATCTGAAATGGCATACATGCAGACAATTAACAAAGTTTATCTATGCAGGAGTATTTACATATTTCTCAGTGTGTGAGCTTCCCATCTGAAACAAACAGATGAATCACACTTCATAAACACAAATCTCACCCACATCACGCTAGCAGCCAAGTATTAAAATAAAGGCAAATGTATGCATGTGCGTAAATGTAAATATGCAAAAAAACAAAACAAACAAAAAAAAAAAAACTCACCAATACACTTCTCATCGTCGGTTTTAGCATCGCCGATGTACTCAAATTTGAACTCACCCAGGCACTGAGCAAACTTCTTCTGGGCCAATGAAAGCTCTGCAAATCAGAGACAGAAGAGTTAAAGATTTGAAATCCAAAGGGAAATGAGGAATTGCTTTATTTGTGGATGTTTCAGTTTTTCGGTGTTTCCATTATTTTCATTCAGGAAGGTGTGCCACACATTAACCTAAACCCCCGTTCAAAGGTTTTGGGGTCAGTATGTACAGTATGTTTCTTATGTAGACAACAGTAGGGTCACCATACGTGCCATTTTCCCAGGACGCGTCCTGGCCAGGATTTCTATATTGCCTAAAATATCTAGGTTTTGGCTTTGTTTGCGTGTGCAGACCGATCGGTGTACGACATCAAAATACCTCGAGAGCATTTTGAAAGCATAAGGAACCGTCTGTATGGTATTTTGATGTCATACACCGATCGGTCTGCACACGCAAACAAAGCCAAAACCTAGATATTTTAGGCAATATAGAAATCCTGGCCAGGACGCGTCCTGGGAAAATGGCACGTATGGTCACCCGAGACAACAGGTTAAGTAAAAATGTCAATATGCAATATAGCACATATTTAGCAAAATGCTCCTCTCTATTTTCTAGCTGACTAATGAGAGTATGGACGCTGAAAGGTTATAGGGGTTATGTGCAACAGACTTCCGTATTCTGTTAACCGGGTCTCGTCGCTTCTGGTTCAAGCGTTTTGCATATGCTTAGTTAAATATGAAGCAGTTTTACTCAAGATGCCTTCAAAGTAGATACCAATGATGATCATAACCAATGTCCATCACATATGCGAACTGATATCTAAAAGATTTTATTTTTATTTTTATTCTTTTCACATTTAGATATAAAAATTGAATAAAACGTCAGCAATAAAAACAGCTAGCTAGTTTAACTGATTATCTTAAAAGTCCATAGATATCGCTATTATTTAATACGGCTGTTAACATGTTCTCCGACAAGCGGAAGCAATGAGACCTGTTGTCCGGGTTTGGTCAGGTGATGTTCGACATATACCCTATTATGAATTAAATGTATTATGTGGCATTTTTTACAAACTTTACTCATTTTCCGCAGTTTGAAACACTGAATGAGATATTACATTTCAGTAAGTTGTACTGTATCTTATAATATAACTTTCGGTGTCCATTCATGTTTATTTCATACTAGTAAAGAGAAAGATATGATTGTTTCACGTGCCGCTTGAACTGAGGCGCCAAAGCATTCTCTCATGTGCTTAATTAAAGAGCGCCAAAACGGTATTTATTGTTTGAATTTCATTATTAATTTGGCAGAATTTTAAAGCTGATACTTTGTTTATTAAATGGTAACAAATCACAAAGCTTACTGTGATTACTGGATGGCAAGTGCGCTACAAATAATAGGAAGTTCACACATTAACAGAACACCGCATATAGACTAAAGATCTTGAAAACAAGAAGCCATATTATTATCGAATATAAACGAGAATCGTTAACAGTACTGCTAATGTCCACACAGTTGACAGCTTTATCTGTTGGAGTTCGTTCAAGTTGTGCACAAAGACTGCTTTTCTGCACTTTTACTTCGCACGTCTCCATCATTTTAGATCTCTCTCATGCTGCACAACTGGAGCTGTTTTTTCATTAGCAGGTGTGCCGTTAACGCTGCTGTTCGGCAGAAATTAGGACTGTTTTTCCACTAAAACTTTGATGCGCATCGTCAACATAACAAAAGATGTGATCACAAAACAATCAGGAAAAAAGGCATTACACGCAAATTTAATTATCATTACATGTAAGTTTATATAGTCGCCAGTGGATATCTCAGCAAATTAATATTTTTGGTCACAATGTGACCGTTTTAGGCACAGTCTGGATCTCTGACAACTGTTTCCAACACTGATCATACGAAAAAAAAGTGGACCCACCTTATACAAAGTGTCCTTAACTACTATGCACTTCCATTTACGTTTATGTTCTGTTTTGATTTAGTTTTCTGTGTTTCCGTTCTCCTGCCTAGTTTGTTGCCATGGTTTTTGATTAATTAGCTCCTCACCCATTTCAGTTCTTCCTGATTACTGTCCTCATGTATTTATACCCTGTGTCTTCCTTTGTTCAGAGTCTGCTATTGTTTTTGGTTATCGGTTGTAGAGCTGTCAAAATTGCTGAAAAATTGTACTTAAATATTATCAAAATTCGAATTATATTCTAATTTAAAATGCATAATTTCAGTAAGGGTGAAGAAAGGCTTTTGGCTTCTCTTCTGAGGCCACAAGAGGGCACATAATTCAAAGCATAAGATAACATGACTATCTGCGAAAAAAAGTGCATGTTTAAAATAATGTTTATAAACCAATTATAATTCAGTTGCTTAAACAACTATAAACAAAACAGCATCATATATGTATGCATAGTTTAATACAAAGGGCGGAAAGCCAATCACACAGAGTACATTTTTTCCATTTAAAAACATGAGATGCAGTGGGATGGGGAAAAACCCGCCATAAAGTCTCGATATATGTTTTTTCATAGTTAAACTTGCATTATTTTTACATGGCTTTCTAAACATGCGGCTCTTTTGTGCGAGACGTGAGTGCAACAGTAATAGATGTCCTTCTAGAAAATGTGTGAAATATGCGTTCTGTGTGAACGGCTTGGTGTCAGTTTTGACATAAACAACATCATCTCCGCATTGATGTTCTCTTTTTCCGCTATATTTTTAATGAACAACGCAGCAGCGCCACATCCAGTGGCTTCAACTGGATAGGCTAACAAAAACATTATAATGCAACGACATTTACATCGTCATCGCATCTCATCTCGTGCACCGCTGATAAGGCTGCCTCCTTAACACACACCTAAAATTGTGAAAGTGGATTTTTATTTTAAATTCATTCACATTTTTTTTGACAGCCTTAATCGGTTGTGATTATTTTGTCCCTGTGGATTTATTAAAAGAACTCGGTAACACTTTATTTTAACAGGGTATATACAGGAATCATAAAGTTAAATTTAATACCTTTTTAAGACCTTTTTTAAGACTCTTTCCATACATTTTAAGACCTCATCGCCACTCCAAGTTTTAACCGGTTACATCGGCGACACTTTAACTTACATTTACTATATATTGATTGTAAGATAGCACAACTAAACAGTCTTACTTTGTGATAACTCCTTATCAATGCAACATAATTCAGAAGTAGGGAACGAAACACAAGATAATTAATTGAGTGACTAACCAATGCAACCCAAGAAACAAGAATTCACGAGTTCACACTTACTTATAATTAACCGAGTAAAGTTTATGCGTATTTGGCGTGCTGTCCGGGGAGAGGGCTCCAAGCTCGGTAATTACTCTCGAGCCCGGGGTCCTCCCCCTGGCCGGGGAGAGGGGTCCGAGCTCGGGATTAAGCCCGGACCCAGAATGCTCCCCCGAGGGCCGGCGGCCCCGAGTTGCAGCCGCGGGCTCGCTTATGGTGTCCTGCGGAGCGCTGGTGTGCTGGACGGCGACTGAAGACGCCGGAGGACCCGTGGTGTCGAATTCATTATCGTCCGGGAAAAGCTCGATGTCTGACATGTTGCTAAGGACGGGAGATAATGGAGGTAAGGCTGCTTTGATTATTTATAGAGGTTCTCTCTTGAGCTGATTGGATAGATGGTGTAATTACTGATGATGAACTGGCCGTGTTAATTATCTGTGTGCGCTCCTCCCGAAACTTGTTAATAAAACATCACTTAGACCAATTAACAAAACAACTGACAAAACTTATTGAGGAGGGAAAATAAAGCTCTCCGAGCTAAAGGGGCAATGAGTTCACTCGGTATATTCAAAAGATGTATTTGTCACATCAACTCAAACCATAGCTGTTTTATGGAACACTTCTCATGACAAACATCTGACTGATCAGACAGTTTAGCTGTGATTACAGAGTGCCTGATTTGATACAGACTTGACAAAGAGTGTCAGTACTGCACCTGATCAAGTCTGAATGACCATGGAAGGTAAAATAATGATCACAACTATTACATTATTTTAATTCTGCATCCCATGCCAGTAAAAAAGTCAAGTCAAGTCAAGTCTGCTTTGTTGTCAATTCTTCCACATGTACAGCACATACACACAGAGAATTGAAATTGCGTTACTCTCAGACCCTTGGTGCATACAGATAACACAGATTAAATACAAAATACAACTATACAAATATACAAATAAGGTAAAATGTAAAAATATATATATATAAAGCACAAGGCATATGGCAGATAGAGTGCAAACCAGTAAAGTAAACAACAGTGCAGATATAATGATTGTAGTGCAAAATAATTATTTGTAGTGCAAAAGAGCTTATTCAGACTGATTAAGTGACAGTGTGTGTGTGTGTGTGTATTTGGGAGGGGGGAGTGGGAGAGTCCGTCAGAAGGTCAGAGTTCAGTGATGCGTGGGGCAAAAGAGGGGAGGGGGGGCATGGTCGGGAGGGAGTTCAGCTTCCTGACAGCCCAAAGTAGCGCAATGACCATGTCCCAAACATCACAATATGTCATTTCCATCCCTAAAATACATATTTTACAGTCAATGTTATGCACATTGACCATAAACACAGCTCAAAGGCTTCCTACTAGTGGCCCTTCTTCACAAAACATTTAGCACAGTTTTATTACAGGTAGAATGCAAAATGTTTGAGTAAAAGCATTTCAGTCAAATGTAATTTATGTAATATTTAAAACCTTTAACCCACTGGGGAAAATCAACCCATGGCAACCGTTTAAAATCATTGACAAATATCTTATATCGTAAGGTGTGCTCCCTTTACACAGTGTGCGTGCAATCTCGAAATCGAAAGTGAAAGTGAACTGCGACTGCCAGTGCTCATTCAAAAGCCATTTAAATACCCCACATATTGATAGTGGCTTCCTGATGCATGAAAAATTATATACAATATTAGAATGTTTGCGGGAGCGGACACAAAAATCACGGGAGCAGATGGGAGCATGTGGTAATGGTCAGAAATTCAGCGAGAGCGGGATCAACAAGCCCCGCGCTATCACGCAGCGGCGTAGTCAGTCAGTGAGTGCCGTAACAGATGAAGTCAAATCTTGCGGGATTCCATAAATAAAGTACACAAAACCCCATTATTCAGACAAAGATACATAATGAAAAGATGATACAATATTTAATACATTGGAAAATGGCATTTATGACTTTTTAATACTTTTTAAGGGCCTTAATTTTCTCTAAATTGATTTATCAACTTTTAATACTTTTTAAGACCCCGCGGACACCCTGTTTAAGGTGTCCTTCTTTCACGTTACATGTACTTACTATTATAATAACAATTAATTATGCATAATTACATGCAAGTAACCCTAATCCTAACCCTAAGTAATCCTAACCCTATAGTAAGTACATGTAGTTAATTAATATTACTCAGTACTTAAATGTATAATTACACTGTAACAAGGACACCTTAACCAAGCACTCTCTTGGAATATACTCCTTCATCGTGCACTTTTACTGCACCAGCCCGTAATAATTGTGTACACACGTTTTTACACTGTACTTATATCTGGAAATACCATCCTGTAATTACATATGTAATTAATTTCTATATTTACATCAATAATTAAAATGTAGACAATACCTCTTACCCCTTGACCCAACCAGACCACCAAACCTGCCCCTATCCTTACCTTTATCCCACCTCAACAGCAGCAAAAGTGTTTTGCAATTCAACATGAACACAATACTGTACCATCAATTCATCGTATTATTAAGTGCATATTATTTAAAGACACCTAATATAAAGTGGGACCAGAAATGTTTATTATTAGAGGCAAATCAGCATATAAAATGATTTCTAAAGAATCATGTGACACTGAAGATTGGAGTAATGGCTGTTGAAAACTCAGCCATCACAGGAATATTAACATTTTGAAATATATTAAAACAGTTATTTTAAATTGTAAGAATATTGCTGTTTTTACTGTATTTGTCATCAAACACAAAAAAATAAATAAATACATAAATAAATGATCAACCCTAAACTTTTGAATGGTAATGTATGTAAACCAAGCCATGACATGACCTTAAACATTGAAGGCACAAACAATCCTTTTATTGTAGCGCACTGGAAATAGTTGGATGACGTTGCTCTTTCTTCAGGAGCATAGAAAAGCATTCCTAAAGAATAGCTTAACAATACCACCCATTCACAGATATGAGTTGGTTATAATGAAAGTCACGCTCTGCAAACATCCTGCTGGACTCTTGTGTTGCCAAGGACATCCTGAAGGAGCAGGTGTTGCTTGAAGATATCAAGAATTTCCCCTCAATCTGGAAAACCCAATGAAAAAAAAGAGGTGGGACTTTGCCTGGAACATGAGGCAGGGAGAGAATTTTTAAAGGGAGCAAATTTCATTCTGTGGATTCCCAAAGGATGATCCCGATATAAGTAAACTCTCACTGGGGTCTAAGGGACAGAGTGCTGGGATATTTTAGGACAAACACTATGAGGGGTATCCAGCACTGCAGTGTCGTCAACATCGACAGCTGGGTCCGTCCATGTGAAATGAGCTGGCACCAAATGACCTATCGGCATCCTCTCCTGCTTACTATGGTGGTTTCTAAATTTGCTTGCCATATTTGTCATAGATTTACAATATTTTATCCTTGTAATCCACTTGTAAAGTCATTCCAATTGATTCCATTCAATCATTCAGGCTTGCAACAGTCTCGGACACGAATAAAATGGCCTGAATAAAGTCCTTATCATTCACAATATTAGAACTGAGTGATTAGAAATGTTGTGGTTTACGCAAAAGGAGTTCAAGATGTGTGCTTTAGTCTAATACTGGTTGTGTATGACCTATATTTCATTTATGACCACACTGCTACACATTAAGCTGCTTATTCCACCCACTTGCCCAATCCAAACTAAAAATGCCCAGTCAACTCATCTGTGCAGGTTGGAGTGAATGTGGATTACTATACAACAAAGCTCAATCACGTGAGTCTGGCAGAATGGACCTGCTGACTACATGACCCCCTGATTAGTTTTACAAATTAATTAGAATTAAAATTGCATAATTACCGCATTGGCCCGAATATAAGACAACCCCCCTTTTTCCAGATGTACCTTTTGGAAAAAGGCTTTTTAAAAAACAAATCTTGTTTTTTCTCAGTAAAACACATTTTGTCTTCAATTATTTTCATATTGCATATTTGTCCTATTTTAATTTTTGTTTTGAAAGTATGGTAAAAACTGGTCAAATGTATCAAAAATCACATTTAAAAAATATACACTTTTTGATATACTATCAAAAAAAAAAAACAGGTATCCCATCTGAATTAGGACATTTAGGCTATCCATCTAATAGTAGCCTACCAAAATCTTATTAACAGTAGAAGTTAAATCTTATTGTAGTCTTCAAATCTGGGTACTGTCTTACGTTTTAAAATCACAAAGGGAGTTTGGTCCCATCAGGCTAACGTGACAGTCACGACTCATGCAGCTGTAAGCTTTTCTGCTTCTTTTGTTTTTACTCGCGATCTTTACAACACGCATGACATTACGTATTTCATGGCACACTCGTTTTATGCATGACCGCATTTTTTCAGATGTATTTCCAAGAAAAAAACATTGTCTTAGCAGCTGTAAGGTTTTCTTATTCTTTTGTTTTCACTCGCGATCTTTACAACACGCATTATGCATTACGTATTTCATGGCACACTTGTTTTATGCGTATTTGGCGCCGCGACCGCGTTTTTTCATATGTATTTCCAAGAAAAAAACATTCTTATATTCGGGTCAATACGGAAGTTGATAAAAGATTAGATCTATTTTATTAACATATCAATGAATATAATAATAATAATAATAATAATAATAAATAATAACAACAACAACAAAGTTCACTTGTAAAAAAAAAAAAAAAAAGTTTTATTATTATTATTATATAATAATTTTATCATTGCAATTCTTTTTTTGCAATATACAATTCTGCACAAATCAACAGTCATGGACTATTTTGGATTATTATTATTAATAATAATAATATTAATATCAATATTAATAATATGAAATGACTAATGGTCCAGAGCTTTGGGCCTGGATCTGGACTGATAATTGGTGGCCTCTGCTCTAAGGAAATTTAACTAACTCACTCACTCACTCACTCACTCCACAAATTTCAGCTGGTAGGATAATTCTGTTCATAGCAGAAAGAGGTCTAGATCCTTGACAGCAAACTTCTAAACAGCAGCCATCCACCCATCTGTAAAGACAACATCTGCCCAATGTTTGCCACTAATATCAGAATCACTGCGTTAAGAAGGGAAAAATGCAGCCAGTGGGTACTGGATTAAATCAACAGATTGTTTGTTGAGCTTGAGTTCTTTCAGCAAGACTCAAAACAGAAGTGACTGGATTTCTTCCACATATGTGCAAGGTAGGCATCACTCTGTAAACATGAAGACGTGGCTGTAGAAGTTGCCACATGCAATATGTGGTGAAATACTAAACTAAATGTGGCATGAAAAATGTAAGCAGATCAGACTGTGGCTCAACAAAACTCAGTTTAAATCAAAAATCTAAAAGTTATATGACATTTTAAATATAAGTGTATACATGTCAATTCTTTTTATACAATTATACATATCAGGGCTCACAAAATTTAAAAAAATTCTGCTAGCCTTTAGGGCAGGCACTCTTCAGATTTTGGTAAGTTCAGATACAGAATTTCACAAAAAAAAAAAATTGTATGAAATGAAAAACATCCCATTTTAGCCTTTAAACCACTTGTAAGAAAATAGATGAGTCAAAGAAACATATGGTGTTTAAAAAAACATACTTGTCTTAATTGTTTAGATTTACAACTCCGCGTGTTTGCTGCGTACAAAAAAACATGGGTGGATTTGGGTGATACATTTTGGAAGACACAATAGCCCCGGGACATCGAGCTAGCGATATTGCGAGTCCGTGAATATTTATATGACCCAGAAAAAAAAAGTTATTCAAACAAATTGTAATTGCAAACATTAAATTGTACTTTACAGTCAATCAATTAATTTGCAATAATAGCTGAAAATTACAACAATAATTTAACTCCATGAGTCAATGAAAATGAGAACGTTTGCTGGAAACATAAGGTGCAAAAAAAAACTGGTTTGTAATATTGAGCCTGTTATAATTTTGACAAAATATCCTCTATGTTAACCAGCTAGATAACTAGGATCCAAAATGAACACTTGTCAATGAGCAAATGAGATTAAAAATTAGGCTTGTGAGTGAATAAAATAGTTTGTAGCTAGTTGGCTTGTAAAAAGCACCATGGGGTTCAACTGCCAAATGATAATTTGACCCTCGATAATGTATGACATGAACAATTCAATTTAAAGACTACGAAAATAACTACACCAATCTTCAAATCTTCTATATCTAAGCAGTGTCAGCCGTAAAAGCATATTCAGAAACTTGAGAAGTGGTCTATCCTGCTCTGGACTCTAAACAACAATGCTGACCCAGCAGTAACACGCAGGCACCAATAGGACATCATGGCATTGAGGTCTGCTGCTCAATCATGGGGAATGCTTGAAGCACTGATTTGCTTTGGAGTTTGGAGGGAATGTGGCTGAAGGGGTCTTAGGATATACAATCAGAAAGGGCATCTGTTAGGGGAAAAATCAAGAAAGCGTGTTGCCAGCATGCAGACATGGAGGTTGACAA
>NW_015505434.1:730166-736790 GCF_001515645.1 Sinocyclocheilus grahami
ATAATAATAATAATAATAATAATAATAATAATAATAATAATAATAATAATAATAATAATAATAATAATAATAATAATAATAATAATAATAATAATAATAATAATAATAATAATAATAATAATAATAATAATAATAATAATAATAATAATAATAATAATAATAATAATAATAATAATAATAATAATAATAATAATAATAATAATAATAATAATAATAATAATAATAATAATAATAATAATAATAATAATAATAATAATAATAATAATAATAATAATAATAATAATAATAATAATAATAATAATAATAATAATAATAATAATAATAATAATAATAATAATAATAATAAATAATAACAACAACAACAAAGTTCACTTGTAAAAAAAAAAAAAAAAAGTTTTATTATTATTATTATATAATAATTTTATCATTGCAATTCCTTTTTTGCAATATACAATTCTGCACAAATCAACAGTCATGGACTATTTTGGATTATTATTATTAATAATAATAATATTAATATCAATATTAATAATATGAAATGACTAATGGTCCAGAGCTTTGGGCCTGGATCTGGACTGATAATTGGTGGCCTCTGCTCTAAGGAAATTTAACTAACTCACTCACTCACTCACTCACTCCACAAATTTCAGCTGGTAGGATAATTCTGTTCATAGCAGAAAGAGGTCTAGATCCTTGACAGCAAACTTCTAAACAGCAGCCATCCACCCATCTGTAAAGACAACATCTGCCCAATGTTTGCCACTAATATCAGAATCACTGCGTTAAGAAGGGAAAAATGCAGCCAGTGGGTACTGGATTAAATCAACAGATTGTTTGTTGAGCTTGAGTTCTTTCAGCAAGACTCAAAACAGAAGTGACTGGATTTCTTCCACATATGTGCAAGGTAGGCATCACTCTGTAAACATGAAGACGTGGCTGTAGAAGTTGCCACATGCAATATGTGGTGAAATACTAAACTAAATGTGGCATGAAAAATGTAAGCAGATCAGACTGTGGCTCAACAAAACTCAGTTTAAATCAAAAATCTAAAAGTTATATGACATTTTAAATATAAGTGTATACATGTCAATTCTTTTTATACAATTATACATATCAGGGCTCACAAAATTTAAAAAAATTCTGCTAGCCTTTAGGGCAGGCACTCTTCAGATTTTGGTAAGTTCAGATACAGAATTTCACAAAAAAAAAAAATTGTATGAAATGAAAAACATCCCATTTTAGCCTTTAAACCACTTGTAAGAAAATAGATGAGTCAAAGAAACATATGGTGTTTAAAAAAACATACTTGTCTTAATTGTTTAGATTTACAACTCCGCGTGTTTGCTGCGTACAAAAAAACATGGGTGGATTTGGGTGATACATTTTGGAAGACACAATAGCCCCGGGACATCGAGCTAGCGATATTGCGAGTCCGTGAATATTTATATGACCCAGAAAAAAAAAGTTATTCAAACAAATTGTAATTGCAAACATTAAATTGTACTTTACAGTCAATCAATTAATTTGCAATAATAGCTGAAAATTACAACAATAATTTAACTCCATGAGTCAATGAAAATGAGAACGTTTGCTGGAAACATAAGGTGCAAAAAAAAACTGGTTTGTAATATTGAGCCTGTTATAATTTTGACAAAATATCCTCTATGTTAACCAGCTAGATAACTAGGATCCAAAATGAACACTTGTCAATGAGCAAATGAGATTAAAAATTAGGCTTGTGAGTGAATAAAATAGTTTGTAGCTAGTTGGCTTGTAAAAAGCACCATGGGGTTCAACTGCCAAATGATAATTTGACCCTCGATAATGTATGACATGAACAATTCAATTTAAAGACTACGAAAATAACTACACCAATCTTCAAATCTTCTATATCTAAGCAGTGTCAGCCGTAAAAGCATATTCAGAAACTTGAGAAGTGGTCTATCCTGCTCTGGACTCTAAACAACAATGCTGACCCAGCAGTAACACGCAGGCACCAATAGGACATCATGGCATTGAGGTCTGCTGCTCAATCATGGGGAATGCTTGAAGCACTGATTTGCTTTGGAGTTTGGAGGGAATGTGGCTGAAGGGGTCTTAGGATATACAATCAGAAAGGGCATCTGTTAGGGGAAAAATCAAGAAAGCGTGTTGCCAGCATGCAGACATGGAGGTTGACAATCCCTCAAAATTCCCTGGTCGATCCGAGGGAATTCCTTCAACAGTGAAGCAAGCACAAACCAAAAACAACACGCCCTGGAAACAGTGATTCTAAGGTCAAACTCTGAGTACAGCCAAAACCTGGTACTGACAAATATTAAGTCTCAAAGAACATTACAATTTTCTGTACCAAACATATACTATAGTGTTGATAACAAATATATTATGTAGACCTTGAAATGTTAGCAAAAAGCCCCTCGTTCCAGGAAACTGACAACTCTGTCACGTCAACCTAATAACCCTATATATTACGGAGTAATATATATTATATATATGTTAAATATGTAGTTTGGTGCCTTATTGTCAAAGCAGAGGCACTTGCATAGACACATATTTTAGTTTCAAACACAGAGGCCAATATTTAAAGTAAAATGTTTTGAAATAAGAGTAAAGACACTTTGCTGATAAATGCAACTACAAGGCTTGCTGCACCAGTGAATTTAAAACCAAAGACACCCTTTCAAGGAATAATTCATCTAAAAAAGAAAATTATGTCATAATTTACATATTCTTACTGTACATCATTCCTGTTTGAGTTTCTTTCTTCTATGTAACACAAAATGTTCATGCTGCTCTTTTCCACACAATTAAAGTGAGTGGACTAGGAGCTGTCATGCTCAAAAAAAAAAAAAAAGTCCAAGCACCCTAATAGTAGTTCATACTACTCATGCAAATATACAGTATATACAGTGACATGCGAAAGTTTGGGAACCCCTTGCAGAATCTGTGAAAATGTGAATAATTTTAACAAAATAAGAGAGATCATACAAAATGCATGTTATTTTTTATTTAGTACTGTCCTGAGTAAGATATTTTACATAAAAGATGTTTACATATAGTCCACAAGACAAAAAAAAATTGCTGAAATTATAAAAATAACCCCCTTCAAAAGTTTGGGAACCCACAAACAGTACCGCCGTGATGTTATGCAAAACATTTTGTTTTACGTGGATATTGGAATGCGAGTGAAGTACATAATAAATAATATTTCGGCATTCAAATACATCACGAATACGGAAACATTTGATTTTGTGTGGAATGAGAGACACAACGTTGGTTTCAGTTTCGTTTTAGACTAAATGAGTTTGTTTTGGCTTGTCGTTTATATTGCTATAGCTTATTATATTTTTAATTCTTGTTCTTTTCTAAATACTGTTAATTGAAAGGATTTGTTGTGGAGTCAGGGGAACTAAAATCGCCTAGCTATGTTTACAGTGTTTATTATAATGTTTGTAAACATTTTGCGTCGGCATTAGGCTTATTTCAGAATGAAATAATAAAGTGCCACTTATACGCGAATTATGTTTTTTTCCCCCTTTTTGAACAACACAGTCAAAAATAATTGACCGTAAAAAAACATTTGTTTTAAACCATGCAGCAAAACTTTTTAAATATTTTGATAAATTACTGGAAAAAAAAAATAATTAAATAACTTTTTAAACTGATTGTAATAATCGGTCAAAATTCTTACGGTTGGTTAACCGGTTAAAATGAACATCCCTATTTTACATTATATTTAAATTTTGTTATTTAGCAGACGCTTTTATCCAAAGTGACTTACAAATGAGGACAATAGAAGCAATCAAAACCAACAAAAGAGCAATAATATGCAAGTGCTATATTAGTACTGCACTGTAAGAAAAAACTAGTGTTTATTATAATGTTTGTAAACATTTTGCGTCGGCATTAGGCTTATTTCAGAATGAAATAATAAAGTGCCACTTATACGCGAATTATATTTTTTTTCCCCCTTTTTGAACAACACAGTCAAAAATAATTGACCGTAAAAAAACATTTGTTTTAAACCATGCAGCAAAACTTTTTAAATATTTTGATAAATTACTGGAAAAAAAAAAAATTAAATAACTTTTTAAACTGATTGTAATAATCGGTCAAAATTCTTATGGTTGGTTAACCGGTTAAAATGAACATCCCTATTTTACATTATATTTAAATTTTGTTATTTAGCAGACACTTTTATCCAAAGTGACTTACAAATGAGGACAATAGAAGCAATCAAAACCAACAAAAGAGCAATAATATGCAAGTGCTATATTAGTACTGCACTGTAAGAAAAAACTGTCAATATACAGTACAATATACTGTAATATTTAAAGAAATTTTCTGTTTTTGGTTTTTACATTGGTTTCCCTGTATTTTTGAATTACGCTTTGCATTGTGGGAGCGAGAACCTTGGTCGCTTATCGGCGCGAAAACAGTGCAAGAGCAGGCGCCATTACTCACGGAGATCTTCTCGGTCAAAGTTTAATTTTAAAGTCGGCTTTCAAATTTGGGGAACCTGTTTCTACCCTTCCGTGGTAAATTATAGACTATGTTGTTAAATGTCACATAAACTGTTGACGTAACATTAATTTAGTTAAAGGGGTCCTATTATGCTTTTTCACTTTTTTAATTTTAGTCAGTGTGTAGTGTGTATGTTTGGGCATAAAAAAGATCTAGAAAGTTACAAATCTCAAAGTCCACTCCAAAGTGGTAAATTATAGACTATGTTGTTAAATGTCACATAAACGGTTGACGTAACATTATAAGGTCTGGCTTGTTTGGCAAATGAATGTCGGAGCGGTCACATTCAACATTTTCTGCTTATCACACATCTTACTTACGGAGGTTACTTTTTTAATTGTTTATTAACTTAATTGTTGTTGATGCGCTGTATTTAGTGCTGATCATATCGTTTCAAGCATCTGTCATTACTGAAGAGAAGCAGTTGTGATAAATCTGAAGCGCTGTACTAACATAATTAGTTTAATGCCTTCAACAAAAGCTGGCAGAGGAATTGTCGAGAAAAGGAGAGAAAATTCTTCAAGGATAACACTATCACCTTTTCTGCCAAATGAGGTAAGTTTAGACCTTTTGTTGTCTTGTTTTACACACACAAGGACAGTAACATGCAAAAGAGAAATCAATTCGGTAACGTTACTAGCAGGCTGCCTGTGAAGCGGCTGAGTGAACATGGGCATTCGACGAATCAGACATCAGACAGCGCGCCAGCAGCGCTTGGAGTTCTCTTTCGCACTGTAATGGACAAATGCACACAACATTATGCCAAAATGACCGTTGTTGGCGAGTGAACTTGTAAACAACACAGTCTAAAATAATTGACCGTAAAGACGGGAGTAGTTCGAATGTGTGTCAGATATGTGTCATGTTTTAAAGGCACAGCAGTTCATGACATTCGTAGTGTTTGTTTTGTTTTCTTTCTAATGACAGGACGTAATTGCTGCTGTACTGTGAATCTCAAGCACCCCTAAATTCTTATCATGGGTTTGTACTCTGTTTTAACATTAGTGTTAAATATCGAAAAGAAGCTGGTTGCTGAACATAGCTTCAAAGGTGTGTTCAAAGCTGCTTGTCGTTATGTATATGGTACTTTTGTAATGTCTTTTTTTGTTTATGGTGATGGGCAGTTCAAGATCGCTGTCGTTCAAGAAGTTAATGACCACATCTCCTCCCCTGTTGCAGTTGTGAGCTACAAATACCCAGAGGAGATGGCACTTACGCTGGAATTCATACAGAAATAAGCAACACATATGTTATGAAATGTGTACAAAGCATTTGGTTGTGTTTATTTAGTTGAAAATAATGAAGTATATTGTAAGATTTAGTTGAATTTATAAACAATTGTTTGAATTGGAAAGTATTAGCAGTTGATTTAATGAACAGTATCGCCGCTCCCTATATGCAGAGTACGCAGTTTGGAAGGCACCATCCCAGTTGCTCAAAAAAAAAAAAAAAAAAAAAACTTAACTTTAGTCATTCTATATTAATATTAAAATTAACATACATAAATAAAAATATAAACTATATATATATATATATAAATGCATTTCACGGTGAACACAGTAGGCAGTAATGCGCCATTCCCGCTTCCGCATCCGCCACCACTCGCACCTCATGTTTGCGGCTGAATGCAAATGATCATAACTGATGGACAACTATGCCCGTGAAAAGACATCAGCAATCTGGTGCCGAGAAAAGAAAAAAAAAAAAAGAAGATGAAAACGAAACCCGTAAATCACTTTCAGGTACATTCATAATCCTGTGAATATTTTTTGGCTGTTGATGTTAATAACGTGTTTTAATGTCGGTAATAATTTTCCATGTTCCCTTACGAAAATTAGCCATATGGTTTTACTACGAATAAAACCAAAAATCATGGTTCTTGTAGCCATGGTAGCCACAAATTAAAGGGATCGTTCACCCAAACTCACCCAAAAAAGAAAATTTGATGTTTATCTGCTAACCCCCAGGGTATCCAAGATGTAGGTGACTTTGTTTCTTCAGTAGAACACAAACGAAGACTTTTAACACGAACTGTTGCAGTCTTTCAGTCATATAATGGAAGTTGTAGCATTTGGACCAATCAGACACACAACTTTTTGT
>NW_015505434.1:742747-743638 GCF_001515645.1 Sinocyclocheilus grahami
CTCGTGACGATACATTGATGTGTAAAGACACAAAACGATTGGTCTATGCAAGAAACTGAACAGTATTTATATTGTTTTTTACCTCTGATCATGCAATGTCTGAACTGTCCTGAACGTGTCCTCGACAGCCGGCGGGTGACGCGTCTTCTTCTTCTTCTTCTTGCTTTATGGTGGATCGCAGACTTATAAGTTATAAAATTACCGCCACAAAATGGACCACTGACACTCTATCTACAATTTCAATTAGGAGTGTCAATGGTCCACTTGAGAGATAGGTGGCAGTAATGCACTTATAAGTCTGCGATCCGAAGTAAAGCAAGAAGAAGAAGACGCGTCATGCGCAGGATGAAGAAGAAGATGCGAACGCACTCAGGACAGTTTGGACATTGCGTGATCAGAGGTAAAAAATGATAAATACTGTTCAGTTTCTTGCACAGACCGATTGTTTTGTATCTTTACACATCAATGTATCGTCACGAGCCGCAGGATTTAATTTGGTTTTGTTTGTGTATGTTTTTTTGACTCACAAAGCCGTGATTCCCATCCACTTACATTATATGACTGAAAGACTGCAATGGTTTGAGTTAAAAATCTTCATTTGTGTTCTACTGAAGAAACAAAGTCACCTACATATTGGATGCCCTGGGGGTAAGCAGATAAACATCAAATTTTCATTTTTGAGTGAACTATCCCTTTGACCATGGTTTTGTTACTTCAAATAATAGTTTACAAAGTAGTATAAAGATATATATATATATTATTTTTTTTTTTTTTTTGTGGTTATAAAAACAGACCTAAGCGAACACCAGCCTTTAAAATGACTTAAAATGCAAAATTATATAAAATCAATGAGGCAATAATGATTGATTGAATAACACTGTTAAAATACAT
>NW_015505434.1:743648-761987 GCF_001515645.1 Sinocyclocheilus grahami
ACCAAACATTTAATTCAAATATCCACTTAATCTTTACATTTTGGTAATTTTTTTGATAGAAATGTTACAGCCTCTATAATTTCTTCAACAAAAAATACATGGACATCACAACCCATAAAAAAATTAACCATGGATTTATCGTAGTAAAACTGCTTCATTTTCTTTTGCATGATTTCTGAATGCTTGAGACTATAAAATCAATCCGACAACTGTATTAATATAATCATAGCAATAGGTAACTGTCTAGAGCCACAATTGTAATTTGTAAATAATACAATTTATTTATTTATTAAAGTTCTATTTTGACCCCTATAGTAGTGTTTTTACTTCCATAATATTTGAGGGAGGGGGCACAATGATACAATTCTGCTTAGGGCACCCATTTGGCCAGCAGCGGCCCTGTTAATGAACTTAAAATACTGTATGATTGCTTTTCCATCTCCAACCTGCATGTTACTCTGTTCAGTTTCATTAATTTCATTTTTTGTCATATCCATTTCTTTTAGAGTTTTCCTGTGAAGAAATCCTGAACGAGGGTTAAGATGAAGGCAACCAAGTGGGATTCGCATTCCTCTAAGACTCTTGCATGAACAACTTCAAAAATCCATATAATATTTGAGTTTTTTTCAAATCTCAAAATGGAACTTGGACTAAACATGCAGATAAAGGGGGAAAACAAACCTGGAGGCTGTGTTCAGTAGTTTCCTCAAACTGGTACATGGTGAGAGGTGTACTAAGAGTGCACAAACACTTGGAGCCCTGCATCTCACATGCTCTTACTTCAAATTGTATAGTTTTCTTAGTTTCACATTGAAATGTCAAGCATGAGTGAACAAATCTTTGTTCCATATTTTCAAATGCTGTACAAGAAAGCGTTGCTGCAGAATCATGCCAATTGAAGTTTAACATTTAGATAATTTAGCATGAATTACAGGTTAGTAATCTAACTTAAAGAGAGAGTTCACCAAGAATATTATAAGAATATTCTGTTAATTACTCACCCTCATGTTGTTCCAAACCTGTAAAACTTTCGTTAATTTTTGAAACACAAATGAAGATTATTTTAATGAAATCTGGGTGCTTTCTGTTGCTCCATTGACAGCCTACGCAACTACCACTTTCAAGGTCCAGAAAGGTATAAAAACATCATTAAAGTATGTGGCCTAACATCAATTTTAAGAAGCAACATGAGTGCTTTGTTCACAAAATATCTTCACTTCAGCATAGATCGTAGATCCTGCACATGTTCACGAGAGAACCACAGTGCTTGTGTGTTGTGTTGACACCATTTTTTAAAAGGCACCAATGTGAGCACAATTGCAAAAAAAAAAAACACAACAGGACCTTTAATACATGAGGCTTGCATACAGTCTACCTTTTCCTCTGCTTGTAACAAGTGCAAGGCTTCTGGGATGGGTTGTATTGTCAGAACATCTGCTCTCATGTCAACTCAACATGTATGCATTGTGAATGTGTCTGAGATCTACATATTGTGAGAAAAAAGACATAATTTGTTTTCTTTTGTTTTCTTCCACACAAATAATTTGCATCACTTAAAATTGATGTTAGGCCACTGGAGTCACATACTTTATTGATGTCTTTATACCTTTCTGGACCTTGAAAGTGGTAGTTGCGTATAGGCTATCAATAGAGGGACAGAAAGCACCCAGATTTAATTAAAAATACTCTTCATTTGTGTTCTGAAGATGAATGAAAGTCTTATGGGTTTGGAATGGTATGAGGATGAGTAATTGATGACAGAATTCACATTTTTGTGAACTATACCTATAAACAATATTGTGTTCTCTTATAGGAAAAATGTTTTGAATCTTGACTGTTTCACAGTTTGTAAAGTTTAAACTGAGACCACTGTTTGGTGCAACACCAGTATTGTACGAGTGCTCATGTTTTCTTTTTTTAATTCTGTCTGTTACTGTTTAAAGCTAAATTGTCTTCCACAATACAGGCATTTTTCAGTTTTGGATACATTGTTAAATGATGCAAAATGTCATTGGTTTTCATTATCGTGAGGTGCCAAATTTGAATATGCACACAATGAAGTTGTATGGACTACTTTTATGATTATTTTTGGAGCTTGACGACAAGATATTTTTTGAATCCATGTGTTCATTTATACAGTATAAGTTATGTCGTGCAAAAATAAAATAAATAAAATATTTAACTTGATAACATTTGAAAACATTGATTAAATTGTGTTAAGTTTATTAATTAATTTCATTAGACAGCATTTTTATGATAACAAAAAAAAACCCAGCATAACTCAGTGGCGTTTACTTGTAAAAAAGCTAATTGTTTACATTCATTGTCCAGGTCTAACAACTTAAACATGTGGGATGCATTTTCTTCCCCATTAATATTGCGAGAAATATAAATGTTGAATGATAAGAAAAAAATATTGTGAAAATACTTTTGGCCATATCAGCCAGACACACACACAAAAAAACTGAACTGAACACACACGCACAAAAAAAAAGCCTGACCATTTCACAAGCCATCACCAGTGTTTCTCAAAGTTCCTGGTAAAACATTAGACTAACATCTTCTGCTTTTAAGGAAACAAAGGTTTATTTCTGTACTCAAAGTTAGACTTACTGCAGCCAAAACAGGACACACACACACACACACACACACACAGGACACTGTCTCAGGCTAAATTGTGTAATACTCAGTGCCTGATTACACATAAATGACACACATGGGAAATAAAGGACACACCTCTCATTCCTTTGTAATTTGTGTACCGTTTGATTTCTCTTGCATGGTTGAAAACAGCATGGGCTGAGCAAATCATAATGTGTGGGTTTATCAAGTTTGAGTAATTAAAAAGTAATCCTACTATGACAGATCCACATTACTAAACGTGTTGATGATTTGTGGTTTATCTGGTTTCATCTAGTTTCTGTCAGTGAGCCAAGGAAACAAGAAAGAATAAAGCAGGAAAATGCCCCTCCTATTGCTTATCACAGGAAGCCACGTTTTTAAAATATCTGTACTTTAGCACATGCTATACTGTACAGTCAATGTGACAAGACAATGAAGTACGACTCTTCCGAGACACTTTTCTCTGAAGGCATTTTGTAAAAGTTTAAAGGATGACCAATAGACAGTGCCCAAGAAATAAAGACGCATGCATTTCAGCAGCCGATCTGCCTTTGAACTAAAGAAACACACCCAGCCAGAGTCTTAATCACTGCAATCATTCACAGTGAACCGATGAGTAATGCATAATTAGAAAACACTTGGCAACTTGTCATTTAGCAAATGCTTATTATCTTGAGCAATTTACAGTAATGCAGTCTTTCTGAAACCTTTGCGTCTTTAGTGGCTGGGAAAGAGAATTTCAGAAATTCAGTCATTTCAGTTAATGCACAGCCCTTACATGCACTCTTAGAAAGATGTGTAGAAAAAATGACACACTTTATGTGTAACACTATAATTTACACATTTTGTGTCAATATTAAATAAAAATGTGTAGAAAAAATATCTTTTTTTGAACCAGGCTGTAAACATGTTTTTTCTGCTGTAAAGTTGGGCATTTTAACATGGGGAGCCTATGGGATTGACACCTTTTTGCAGCCAGCCTCTAGCGGCCAGTTGACGAATTACAGTTTAAGTCACTTCCGTGCTGGTTTCACGAGAGAGACCGGAAGATTGCCGCTTGGTGTTGACCGATGTGCTTAAAAGGCACAATATGTAAGATTTTTTAATTAAAATATCCAAAAACCACTAGAACAGTGTTATATATTTGCTGACTTGTGTACTTACATTATCCCAAATGTTTCGAATAATGTTTAAATCCAGAAAAATAAGCAATTTTAACTAGTGACACGGGGACCGTGTCCATAGTGTCATTGTGTCGCCTGCCAATGACATCATAACCCTCGATTTCGATGGAAACACCAAAGACGCTTTAATATGTTGTGCGTTTTAATAGACCAGTGACGACCGCACAGAGTAGCATTATAACAGAACTTTCAAATTTATCTAATATGATAAAACAGCGCTGCTTTTTTCCCCCACATAAGCACGACCGGACGGAGCGGAAGCGGTTGACTGTGGCATAACAAAAGTTCCGCTGCTTCCGAGCCACGTGTCGCGCCTGTTCAGCGGCCTCGTTTCGCGTCGACGGCTTTCAGCCTCACCCTGCTTCATTCTACTATGTTAATAAATCATTAGCTCATCCATGAACATGATTTTTGCCCGAGTCCCGTCGGATTGCATCGGCTGTGCATCTGAAGACGACAACTCCCATGATTCCACACTCAAACTACGTCTTTGTCTATCTGTTTATTTTGAATACATGCCCTCTAGCGGCGAAAATTACATATTGTGCCTTTAACACTTTATGTGTAGTTTTTTTAAAGACGTCAGTTATTTAAATGAGCTAGTGAGAACCAATAGGGACTAACGTTAGGGTCTTTAAACAGAATCCAGTCAGCCCATAGTCATTTTAAATCCGTGTATCATTCGATCATTCGTTTTTTTATTTAATACTGAAAATAGAAAAATGAGAAAATGGCTCCTTTTTCGTTTTTTTCCAAAAAACGAAAAACGAGAATTCAGCTTAAATTTTCGTTTTTCGTTCATGGGTGGAAAAATGAATAAACAGCTTGAATATTCGATTTCTACATATGGGCGGGAATTAAATGCCCCTTTCTGCTGATTGGTCAGCCGAAGATCAAACTGTGCCTTCATCAGTTCTTCTGCAGTATCACGCAGCAGAATAATAGTCCTCCACTGCTGAAGTTTTACGGATTAATAACCCATTTGATAAATTTCATATTTTTCTCATCAAACAGACTAATGAATAGCTCGACACAACTCGTACCGGGGCAGAGTTTAGACAGTTCTTTCTTCGGTGTAGACCAGCGGTTCTTAAAGTAATAGGGGGTACGAGAAATAATTTGCTATAGCCTAAAGTATTTCCAGACTGTAAAGTCGTTTTTATCATGATACACAGGCCTACTGTGATTTATTCCAAAGTGACTTATATGATGCAGTTAACGTCAAATAATCTAAATGAAGACTTTTAAAAGACAAGTATTCCCTGTGGTTGATGTTTATGGCGTGCGCCAGAAAGATGCTCAAGGAGACCGAGACGCGCTAAAGCAGCGCTTGTTGTTCTCTTTATTTTTCAAAGGCATGACATTTTGTAGTTATTTTGAACGTAACATTACACAATTAAAAATATAAATTTTACCATATGACTATAAATGACAGAGTATTAAGTTATTTCCCCTCGATGGGGAAAAAAAACCAAGTGAACGTCAATCAGTACTCAATATTAATTTAAACTGCTTTAAATATGCAGTAAAACAATTTTTTTCAAGCGGATGCATATCTGTCGTAAAATAATCCTATGCATCTCGTGGCGTATATTCCAAGCATTCTGAAGGTATACTGAGGGTTTGGTGAGAAACAAACCGAAATGGCAAGTTATTATATTTTATGAAACTCTTGCGTTGCAGTGCGAGTGCGCAGTAGCTCATGCTGCACACAAGTGCATATCCTTTTGAGATATCAATTATAATACATTTTAATAAAACACAAGACTACATTATATAACTATAACATCAGGCTGTTTAATATCTGTTGTTCTCCGGTTGTCAGTCAGAATGGCAGTTCTTGCGTGAACATAGGCTTATATATACCCAAGCCAATTTATTATTCTTTCCTTTTTGTCTTAGTGTTTAAAATATTTATTTTGAAACAAATTAATTAATTTCTTAATTAAACAAACAAACAGACTTACTGGGTGAGCAGAGTAGGCTATGACAGCTGTCATATCATACCCTGCCATGCCCAGCTGATGCAAAGAATAGAATTTATATCTACACAGAAGAAAGCCCTGTTTAGACTCTGTCCAGGTTGTGAGTTGTGTCGAGCTATTCATTAGCCTGTTTGTTTGATGAAAAAAGATGAAATGTAGTTGCAATAAATGCTTAAGAATCCATACAGCTGCAGCAGTGGAGGACTATTATTCTGCTGCGTGATACTGCAGAAGAACTGATGAAGGCACGGTTTGATCTTCGGCTGACCAATCAGCAGAAAGGGGCGTTTAATTCCCGCCCGCATGTAGAAATCGAATATTCAAGCTGTTTATTCATTTTTCCACCCATGAACGAAAAACGAAAATTTAAGCTGGATTTTCGTTTTTTGGAAAAAAAACGAAAAATTAGCCGTTTTCTCATTTATCTACTTTCAATATTAAATCAAAAAACGAATGATTGAATGATACATGGATTATTTTAGTCTAATGACAGCGACGTGTCATTTCGTTTTACTTCTGTATTGTTGTAAGTAAAATATAGTATTTATACCATAATCACTTTATTATGTTAATCGACTAACATCAATGCGCTTCAAAATTGCTCGTCAAAACCCCCTAGGGAGGAGACGAAGACGATTCGCACAATGTCCCGCCAATTCGAGCTGGAGACTGTTAGCAAGATTCATGAGGTAAGCTATACTTGAAATCATATTTTGCTTACATTTATTAACAAAAGCAATGTTTCCTGCTGCTGTTGTTTTAATAGAGTTTTAAATTTGCGGGCACAGCAAAATTTGGTGGGCAAAACGCGGTCATTGTCAATGGACCTTTTTCACATTTCCGGGTTTCTCAGCAGCGAAAGTTGTCATAGTTGGGTTAACTTGAATAGCAGTGAATGGGAGAGTACCACAAATATATTTTTTTGCATTCCCATTTGCTCAAATAGCAAAAGAAAAACTCCACAATAGCGTTTTCATGACTTTCAATAAAAGGAAAAACAAAAAATTGAGAAAGACTGATAACGGCTGTCAGAAGAGAGAACGGTCAAATTTACGTCCCTCCCATAGACGCTGCATTAGAAACACCCTGGCATTAGCGTTAACCGTTTTTTTTTTTGTAATTTGATGCAAATATAAAGAATAGTGTTATAAATGTTCATACATTTTTTTTAAAACACAAATATGAAAAACCTTCGAGGATTTACGATGCTGATGACCGTTAAACGCGTCATCATAGTCTTGTGAAAAGGGTCCATAGTGTAACGTTAGCTGAAGCACATTAGTCACGTAACATAAATTTACTGTAAATAAAGCAGCTTTCTGTTGGTTAGCGCACCGAAAAAGCTGAAAACTGATCTTTTCACACAAAATTCCCGATTGAAGACACCTTTACAAATACCACAAATATATTTTTTTGCATTCCCATTTGCTCAAATAGCAAAAGAAAAACTCCACAATAGCGTTTTCATGACTTTCAATAAAAGGAAAAACAAAAAATTGAGAAAGACTGATAACGGCTGTCAGAAGAGAGAACGGTCAAATTTACGTCCCTCCCATAGACGCTGCATTAGAAACACCCTGGCATTAGCGTTAACCGTTTTTTTTTTTGTAATTTGATGCAAATATAAAGAATAGTGTTATAAATGTTCATACATTTTTTTTAAAACACAAATATGAAAAACCTTCGAGGATTTACGATGCTGATGACCGTTAAACGCGTCATCATAGTCTTGTGAAAAGGGTCCATAGTGTAACGTTAGCTGAAGCACATTAGTCACGTAACATAAATTTACTGTAAATAAAGCAGCTTTCTGTTGGTTAGCGCACCGAAAAAGCTGAAAACTGATCTTTTCACACAAAATTCCCGATTGAAGACACCTTTACAAATGACTGAATTTAGCACACGAAATTTCACCAAGCAGTGGTAAATGTGACCGCACTTTTAGACTCTGTATTTCACTCTGTTTTTGTCAATAAAGAAATGGTGCTAGCAATGCTCTTTATTTATAATGTGTAAAGTAGTGGTAGTGGTAGATGATTTAAAAGTTTGCTGAAATGATTAGCAATATGTTGTAAGTGCTTTGGAGCCACTGATGCAGACCAGGTAGCTTACAATCTAAATTTGCTAACATTATATCAAATAAGTGATGTCTAACATTGTTTATTACACAGCAAGTGAACCAATCAGAAGATGGACCATTTTCTATGTTCACCATTCAGGTAAGCACTGCAGTAAAACTTACACTAAATCATTCATTCATACCAAATCAAGCATTCTTTAATTTATAAACTTTAGTTTAGATTTTATCATTATTTTGATTATCATTATTATCATATATTTTTATCATTACTTTTATTAGGCAGAAGATTCTGTGCCATTGCAGTCCCACATGACCAGGAATGTACCTAATATCAGCACACAGGTGGGTTAACTACTGTAGGAAGAAGAAAGATCATCACATAGTGATTTCTTGCATGTGTCTTAGTGTGTTTTTGTCTCAAACAGCTACCCCTTCACTGCAGACAAGCTGAAGGCTAAATCCTCAATTGGAGTCTTTCTCTCTATGGATCTATGGACAGAATTTAGGATATGTAAGTATTAAAATTAAATCTGGCATAATTTAGTTTACAGTTCAGCTGAAATGTTTGTATATGTTACTGACAAGCTGTTACTTACAAATATATATTCTTAGAGACATTTTTTTTTTTTAAAAGGTTTAAAAACGTAGGTTAAAAATAAATTGACACTAATGTGGAATTTTCTCCTCTCTCTCTGTTTTAATATAGTGTTGAAACCCGGGATCTCCACTGAAGGACTGAGTACATTTGTGTTTGTGGACACGCATACAGACAAGGGAACATTCTGATGTTGTCAGTCAAGTTCTGAGTCCAGTCTTCGGAGAAGTTCATTTATTCCCAAAGGTGGACAAAAACATTGTGTTGGCTTTTAAAAGGCTATTTTGATAATGACTTTTACTCCTATGCTGTGGAAAAGATGGAGTACAGACATTGATAATATGAAATGTTTTTAGAGCATCAAAGAGACTTCTTTCAAAATACTTTTGGCCACCAGTGTACAGAATTTGTGTTTAGAATATAATGTATGTTTTTTAACAATGTATGTAGTAAAGGACAGCACATAATGTGTTAAATTATACACATTTACATATCTTTGTGCAAACCTTTCTGACACATTTACTGTGTTAAAATCATCAACACAACGAATTAGTAAAAATGAACACAAAAAACGTTGTCCCAGAACTCACCCATTAATGTGTTAAAATTTAACACAGGTTGTGTAATTTTTAACACATTTTTTCCAAGAGTGTGGGAACAGACCTATAGTACAACCCTAGTGAAGACATTGTGATATGAACAATTATCTGATCTATTTTCAAAATGAAATCACACCATTTCAGATTTTAATACCATCTAGAAAGGGTCCTTTTTGGATTAAGATTTTGTGAGCAGTATGGTTTGAATTTACTCAGAAATTCCCCATTGAGTCACATTCTGAATCTAAAAAAGAAACTTCATTTGGGAAAGTGAGTCCTGATTGAACCCACATTTGTGCTTTAGTTCAGGGGATCACAGCGAATCAAGGCTCAGCGTGCCTATAAACCAGCTAGCCTACAGCATGTTCATTTAGTTAGTAATAAGTACTGTATTTATGGAGATTTAAGGGAAGACACTGATCCTAAGTTGCTTTTTTTACTCAAATACTGACTTGTGATGCAGAGAAATTAGCCTGTTTGTTCTGGTTGTGATGAAGAGGTCTAATCAAATAAAGTAGTTTGGAGCTAATTGCTAAAAAACTAAAAAAGTATGTTAATTATATGTGGCACAGGTCATCCCAATGTATTTCACCAGACGTCGAAGAGAATCCTCACGCTCATTGGCTGTCACTTATTGATATGCGTAGTTGTATGGTTATGTGAACAGCAAACAAAATGACACAATGGCTGCGTTTACACTTGGCATTAACATGCGATCACCGTGATCTGATCAAGCAGATCGGATCATCAGTCAATCAGGACACAACGCGTTTACACTTGGCAACATCAGCTGACTTCTCGATCTGGATAACCGATCAGATCTGTATTTCCAGCGCAATATTTAAATAAGTCTGCGGTGCAAAGTCAACCTGAAGTGGTGTTTTTTTTTTTTGAAAACTATTTTCAGTCGCTGGACATTTTACAAATCAAAATAAATGTACGAGTCTCACTAGCGCTCTGTTCTTCTGTCAGAATGGGAGAGAAGGGGCGGCGTTTTGCGTGATGTCGACCTGCGAATGCAGACACGATGGCTGGATTGCGTTTACATTACACTGAGATCCGATCACAATGAGTCCTCGACTACCTCTGGACCAGGACACGCTGATCGGATAATATTCCGATCAGAAGCGCGTTTACACTTGTCTTTTCAATGTGTATGTGGACAACATCCGGATACAGGTCATATGTTAATGCCAAGTGTAAAAGCAGCCAATGTTTACATAAAACTCAGAGACAAGTATGCTGATCCATGTCAATAAAAAGCAGTGCAGCGTCTCACGCCACTGTCGGATTAGTGCTTAAAGTACAGCGATGCTAACAAACTACTGACTCTAGCCTTAGTGTATCCTAAAGTACTTTTGGTGGGGGAGCAAATATGCAGATCAACAGATTACAGACTCTTTCCATGTCAATCTTTATCTTCTTCCTTGAGGCGAAGAAGCCAAGCTAGATAAAACCGCCTCATTCTTTACAACAACATTTCTAAAAATAAGCACATAAAAGAGCACATTTAATCTGTATGATCTGTAGGTTAGTGTTGCCTTAACTGTAGCTAATTTAGCATATTTATGAAAATATAAATATAAACACAGTTATTTAATATCCAAATAAATAAATCACAGTAGTTTTGCTTTGACTTAAAGCAATCAAATAAATGTACATCATTAGCACCTGCACAAAACAGATAAGAGTCGCCGGACGGCCATGAGAATCAAACTACAATAAGATTAATACTACTAATGGGTCTGAATAAATACCAGTGCAATCTCAGTGTTCTGCACAGACATTCCCCAGTGCTCTCAAGTCCTTTTAAGGCATGCTGGGAAGAATCTTGGAAATGGTCAAGAGGCCCATCTCTGCAGTCTTACAGACACACTATAACTGAGTTTCAGTTTTCTCTCTCTTTGTTCTGCAAAAAGGACACAAAGCAACGGATACCTTAATTTCACTAAATTGTGAGTGCAAGTTAAAAGAGCACCGAAGTCTCAAGGGGGAAGGCCTTATGTAACGAAAATATGCAATGGGATGTGGGGTATGATGGTAAAAATGAACAGATGGAGATGGCTTTGTGGTAATAGTGATGGGTTTATGGGAAGGTTCAGGTCAAGTCTAATCTAATTCAGAACTAATAAAGGCAAGGCACATGACTTGTTCTTTAGGTTCACACAGTCTGAAAATGTCACTCAAATCATGCTCTTTCTTTTAAACAATTCTCTGCTTCTTAACAATAGGGCTGGGCGGTATGACATACATATCGTTACCGCGAAATAAAGTGTCTATCGTTAGAGATTTTGCTAAATCGTGCATTCCACAGTATGCAAATATATCTGCGTAACGTAGTACTGCTTAAACGTTATACCAGGCATGGTCACAAGTCTCTGAGGTCCAAGTCAAGTCTCAAGTCTTTAAGGTCGAGTCCAAGTCAAGTCTCAAGTCTTTGAGGTGGAGTCCAAGTCACGTCTCAAGTCTTTGTTCTATTTATTAGCAACAGCTCTTTCAGTTAGTTATTGAGGCTAAATCGGTTTTGAAATACTGATTTCACAATATGATTTTCTCAAAAAATACTTTAACAAAATTTAAGACAAATTAGAAATGAAAAGGTGTCCATTTATGAATTGTCAGACAAAATGCTGCACATTTCTTTGTAAAACTGAAATGTCAAACAACAAAACTAAATTGAAATTTTAAAACAAACCCCAATCAATCAAATGAACAACACAAATTAAATAAATCTCATATAAACAAACTAAGGCATGTCTGTACTCTTTTTCAATTTAAAATTAGAGGCAACCACAGTATTTTAAACACAACACAATCCTAACAAAGAGCATGAACAGTTTTTAATCTACATTGGATTGTATAATTTCTAAATTTAAAGCAAAAACAAAATGTTCTGACTTTAGTTTTGTGAAAATATTCTACATAAAACATCTGCACGAAACAAAACAGCAGACAGGCTGAATTAGAATGCAGATTCACTCTCTGCCAGCAGGTGGTGCTTCAACAGCAATTAAACATAATTTCCTTGGTTACCGCTGTTTCTAAAGACAGCCAGTTCCTCTCAGAGATACATTCATATAAACTCCCAGTCCCATACCAAATGACTTGCATTTTTTACGAGTCTCATGAGTCACGAGTCCAAGTCAAGTCCCAAGTCTTTATTTATGCGACTTAAGTGCAACTCGAGTCCAAGTCGCAGACTCGAGTTTCCATCTCTGCGTTACACACCTTTTGAGTGATAAGGAAACATGCATGAATGAGAAAATAAAGAGTGGGATGCACTTAGTAGAGTTATTAAGTGCAATAAAGCAGTGAAAAAGAACTCAATGCGGTGCTCGCGCTGACTGACACACAGCTGAAGCACGCGCACTGAAAGCCCCTCTCAGACAGCATGCGATCGCGAAAACAGATCTCTTTTGAGTTTTATTGTGCTTGAATGGTCAAATACGCACACAGTTATGTCATAATACCCGTCGTGTGGAGTATTCAAGTAAACACAGTCGGTTATATTGGATTGTACAGATACTATTTAAACTGAACTGAGCTGGATGATGACATCACTGAATTCAATGATGAACTGCCTTTAACAGAAAATTTAGTGTTTACTATCGTCACTTTGCATTATTGACACACTATTTTCCTATTTAATACTTTAAAGTTGCTTTGACACAATGGGTATTGTTAAAAGCGCTATATAAATAAAGGTGACTTGACTTGACTGGACTTTATGTTAAATAAAAGTACGCACACAGTTATGTCATAATGCCCGTCGTGTGAAGTATTCAAGTAAACACAGTGAGTTATATGTTAAATAAATGTAAAACAGTTGGGTGAAAACCGGATGCGTTTCAGTATATTGGATAAGTGCAGTTGGTCTTAAAGGGACAGCAGCCTTATTTACCTGCTGCTGTCTGTCATTATTAATGTTAATCATGTTTGATTGATACAGTGAAGACTATGCAGTGTTTTATGCATACATTTTATTCAATTTCTGTAATATTTCTTACTACATGTTAAATAAACCTAGCCTACTGTAGCTGAATAAATGAAAAGTTTATTTCATAATCATTTGTTCTGTTGTGCTTGTAATTTGCTTCTTTTTCTTAATTTTAATTTTTTAAAAAATAGCTATATAGAGGAGCATATCGTTATCGTGAGATAATATTTCTCATACCGTGAAATAAGATTTTGGTCATATCGCCCACCCCTACTTTAAAAATGTTTCTTATATTTCAACTATATGAGTTTGTGACAGTATAAACACAGAGTAGCTATATTCCCAAGCACTAACAATTCACAAAATAGAATTAATAATGCTATTACTGACAGAAAAAAAATCCAATGCTATCATTAATGTAGTTATAAATTAGGGCTGCACGATTATGACAAAAATCATAATTGTCCATTATTCCCTTGAAATTGTAATTGCGATTATTAATTACGATTACCACAATTTACACTGAATGATGTTTATACTAGGGCTGTGTATTGGCAAGAATCTGGTAATACGATACGTATCACGATACCGGGTGTTGCGATACATTGCGATACTGTAAGCAAGGCGATATTTTGATATATTTTTTATTTTAGGAATAGGATATCTTTTTAGGAAAGCTGTCATTAAGAACACACCACCATATGCAAACCTTAGCAATAAATAAAAATTATTTAACCAGAACACAGTGGGATCTGTATTTGCAATAATCAGTCCCTGTAACATTCAACGTTATTGAACCACTTTTTGTGCAGTACGAGTAAAGGGGGACAAATTAAAGTGCTTGCAGGATCTTTTAGTTAAATGTATAATACGTATAAAATGTATTTTATAAAAAGACTATATATATTTTTAGACCCTGCTATAAAGGTTCACAGTTTAAGTTTACAATTGTAACATACAATGTCATAACATTTTGATCTGAACAAAATAATTACATCTGCTTAATATCAATGAAAAATAAAGTGCTTGCAGGATTCCTAAAGAAAACAAATCAAATCAATTGTAAAACAACCAAATAAATACAGATGTAGAACATTCTCAGAACCTTTCCACTTGGATTTCACAGGTTTTTCAGTTTGTATTTGTCTTGCATGGAATCGCCGAGACCGTGACGCGAGCACCGCCCAAACTGCACAAAACGCCCCCAACATGAGAGAAAGCTGCGCGCGCCGCGCAAGGCTCTCACACGGGATGCGGCAAGTGGTAGAACCGAAGCTGCGCCCGCACCACGGTCCCACGGTGGACGTTACCACAAAAGCCCAAATGACGCCACACTTCAGCTTTGTACACCGAAACAGGAACTGGGACAATGCTTTCATCCTCCATTATTAGCAGCGAATTAACGCTAACATTAGTGGCGTTTAGTGCCTAATGCTAGTATTTACTGTCACTGTTTAAGTTCAGAGATGAAGAGAATGTTATCTAGAGGTCAGGATATAAACTCAAAACGAAACAACTGCCATGAATCTTGTATGATTTTATTATTTTTTTTTAAATATCTATTTTTTGAGAGTCGATACAGTATCTCCAAACAAAATATCGCGATACTCACGTGTATCGATATTTTCTTACACCCTTAGTTTATACCATCGTTTTAATCACATCTTTTGCCATATTTTTATATGAAAATAAACAAGCTGAAAACACTAACTGAGAAACGTTTATTACTTTCTATAGTAATAAGCCTCTAATGTCAACTATGCATTGGATTGGTTTCTTCTTTAAAGGGGTCATATGATGCGATTTCAATTTTTCCTTTCTCTTTGGAGTGTTACAAGCTCTTGGTGCATAAAGAAGATCTGTAAAGTTGCAAAGACTAAAGTCTCAAATCCAAAGAGATATTCTTTATAAAAGTTAAGAGTCAGTCACACCTACCTAAAACGGCTCGTTCTAACACGCCCCCACATATCTACCTCATTATGTGGGAAGATTTGCATAATGCCGCCCAAATGTTCACACAAAGAAAGAAGGCGTAACTTTTATTCTCGCTGTAGTATTGTTGACGCTGCAGCCATGTACGCTGTGTGCTTCGGTGTGAAAGCGAAACTACTTTGTTTGGTCTTCCAAAAGAGGACGATATCCGCTTCATCATGCCTAGAGCTGATCTGTGCTGGTCGCTGAGGGAATACGTGGCCAAAGCGGAGTCCAGCCCGGGGTCCGTCACATGTGGTTGCCGCTCATTCGTCGCATCCGCCGGGCGCTCCGTTCTCGACCCCGCCGCCTCAGCTCACTCTATCCTGGCCTCAGCGCACGCTAAGCAAGGGCTTCGGCTCACGCTAGCCCGGCCTCAGCACCCGGCATAGAGGAGAAACAATAATGTACAGTATGTGGAAAATAATGTGTTTTTTTTTACTTTAAACCACATAAACACATTTCATTACACCAAATAATGTTCTTTTTATCATATGACCCCTTTAAATAAAAAAAGTAAAAATTTGCATGGTACGAAAACAATGGAAAACAATGGAAAAAACCCTTAAGATAACCTGTAGAAAGAAAAAAAACATCATAATAGGGCTGGGTTTTGACACAAATGTCACGATTCGATTCAATTCTTAGTCACAAGCTTGCGATTCGATTTGATTCAATTACCAATTCGATTCAATATCAATTATTTTGGATATATATATCAGGTACATGCCAAATTTTCTCAAGGAAAAACAATCTCAACTAATGCTGTAAAATGTACATGAGAGTCAGTTGGTACAACATTACTGTAATATTGAAGGTTAAAATTAATTAAGTTTTTACAATAATAAAGTTATAGTTACATATTAATATTTCTACTTCAATTAATTTTTTGGAAATATAAACATTTAAATGGTGGCTGTCATAAAAACTTGATGGATTTATTCAAACAAATTAAACATTGAAGAACAGTAAAAAGTATAATGAATATGTTATATGGTGCATATATTAAAGGGGTCCTATTATGATCTTTTACAAAGTCTTGATTTTGTTTTGGGGGTGTACTAGAACATGCTCTCATGCTTGGTGGTTCGAAAAACGCATTATTTTTCACATAAGTTACATTATTAAAATACCTTTCTCCCCATCCTGGCACAAATGGCTTGATTAGTTCCAGCTTTGATGAAAGTCCGCCTTCCGAAAAACGAAATGTGTTGTGATTGGTTAGCTGTCCCGGTGCGTTGTGATTGGCGAACAGCTTAGACGGTGTTTCAGTACTGCCACGCCCCTTGCTCCATCTTTCAACAAAAGCTTTTGGCAAATCCGGCACTTCTCCCTCGTGATGTGGAAGCTGTCCTCAGTAAAATGTGCAGCACACAATAGCAAATTGGGGTTATAATGCTCAGGAACAGAGTTAAAAAGTAATTTGCAACCACTGTTTCCTGACATCATCTGCTTTCGGAAGCCCAAACAAAGACGTTTGGACATGGAGGTGAAAAAAACAGCGTTTCATGCGGTCGCACACTGGACGAGAAGCGCAGCGTATTTTCTATGAGTGTAGGCACACCGGCGGCGTCATTCGGCGTCTGTCCGCGGCGCCCAGCTACGTCGTGTTATATTTGTAAGAATTGTTCTAGACCAGCGGTTCTCAATTCCAGTCCTCGCATACCCCCGCTCTGCATGTTTTGCATGTCTCTCTTTGTTTAACACACCTGATTCAGATCATCTCATTAGAAGTCTTCTTCTTCGTCATCTCATCTGATGCGCTCACTCAACCAAGCGTTCTAACCACGACCTCGCCCCTCCCCACCCCCCAACCATTCGAATTTCTGTAGGCGGGAATTATTTGTAATGAAATTCTAATGAGCCGCTTTGTGATATCACAAAGCCCGGAAACCAAACGCTGTAGTCCAAACGAGCCGTTTGCTGTAGTTCTAAATATCTAAAACTAAATATCTCCCTTTGGAGTGGACTTTGAGATTTGTAACTTTCTAGATCTTTTTTATGCCCAAACATACACTCTACACACTGACTAAAATTAAAAAAGTGAAAAAGCATAATAGGACCCCTTTAAGCAAAATGCCCCTCTCTAGAATTTATTTTTCTATTTGACTAATGAGTTTATGGTCACCGAATGTTTTTTCTGAGGTAAATGTGACGTTACGTGATATTGTTTACAAGTCGTTATATTGGCGTCTTTGCGCGGCTGAATTGAGCGATTACATGCGACAGGATATGAACTGTAAAGTTGTACTCTTTCTTTTAACTTACCTTCGGATATTTAGTCATGTTTATTTTGTGCTGAAACTGGTATTAATGTGGAGGAGATGATCGGTTCACGTGCGCCTTGCACTGCTGCGTCTGTTGAACTGAGGCGCTACAGTGATCTGTCACTCCACATTAAACAGCGCCAAAACGGCATTATTGTTTAACCTTGTGCGCTCCTCATTTGGGAGTCACCTCATGGTCTTCACGGTCAAAAGTGACCGGACACCTGAAATTTAACTTTTTATTTCTTCAGTAAAATCAATCTAATATATTTTTGTTTGATAATATTTTTTTCTTTTTTCTTTTGTATTTTGAGCAAATTTTATGGTAATAATTCATATTTATGCAATAATTATACATTTTCCCCATTGAAAATAGTACAACAAAATTTTTCGCAAATTTTTTTCAAATAATTTTTCAATCAATGCAGTATCTCTGATTCAAATAGAGACTAGGCCTTTAAAATCTATTTTTTTAAAGGGGTCATATGATGCGATTTCAAGTTTTCCTTTCTCTTTGGAGTGTTACAAGCTGATTGTGCATAGATAAGATCCCTGAAGTTGCAAAGACTCAAAGTCTCAAAACCAAAGAGATATACTTTATCAAAGTTAAGACTCTGCCACGCCCCCCTAAAACGGCTCGTTCTAACACGCCCCCACATATCTACCTCACTATGTGGAAATATTTGCATAATGCTGCCCAAATGTACACGCAAAGAAAGAAGGCGTGGTTTCAGTAACCGCAGTTAGTGTTGAAGCAGCCATGTCAGGGAGACGCTGTGTGTTTCTAGGCGAAAGCAAAAGCGCTTTATTTGGCCTTCCGAAAGTAGATGCATTTAGGAATCTTTAAGATTACTTACAACAGAACAGCAATGCATTTTATGGACGACCGTTTCGTGAACCTAGGAGAGGAGGTAATTCTGACTTTGCTATGACAATCTGGTGCTTCTGAATCAGCTACAGTTTTGTTATTAGTTTAAGTATTTGCTATTGACTGTTCAAATGCGGAGTTTTGTGCATCGTGTGTGTGTGTGCAGAGAGAGAAAGAGAGCGAGAAAGAGAGCGAGAGAGAGAGAGAGAAAGAGAGAGAGAAAGAGAGAGA
>NW_015505434.1:762173-795553 GCF_001515645.1 Sinocyclocheilus grahami
AATAATGATCTTTAAAAAAGCATCATATGACCCCTTTAAAGGCAGATTAGCACCTCCTGGTGAGAGCAAAGAAAGAAAAAACATGTAATTTCATGGTGTAACCACTAGATGCCTGTATAGGAATCTATAGAGAGGCTTTTGAATTCCCTAGTTATTTTTATACATAATTGTTTACTTTTATTAGGTTGTGGATTTAAATGTATATTAAGGCATTCTCAAAGACTACTTTTTGTCAAGGTTTATATATTTTTTTGTTTTAAATGTTGATTTGAAGCGTCAGTTTTTGAATTATTATTACTACAGTCAAACCTGAATACAGAAAGCATTTTGTTATACAAAACATTAAAAGTTCTATAAAAATGTAACAGAAATAAACAGGAATAATTTATCAGAGCTTAATCCTTTTAGGCCTGATCTGATTTTAACCTCTTATTTCAGTTTTCTGACTCATTTTGGCTATATGGTTATAGCCATACCAATTAATTTGAGTGTGTATAATTTTGTGTGTGTGTGTGTGTGTGTGTGTGTGTTTTGCACTCTTTTTTAGAGTGTAACCCCTTCCTTGCTGTCCACTTCTTTACTAAATTGTAGTTGAATTATTGATTTTATTTTACATAGTTGCTGTGTTACAGGCACACCAGTTCACAAGTGTGTGTGTGTCCACGTGTGTGTGAGTGGGTGTGTTGATTTTGCACTCTAGATGTTTTAGAGATTCACCCCTTCATTACTGTGCAATTTTTTTCTGCATTGTGGGGGATTTGTAGATTGTACACAAACATTTTCTTTTTTTAATCATGTCCTCCATTATTTTGTGTTCACATACCAAGTGCCATAACAGTCACCAAGTTTCGTACCATTCTGATGAAGCTACGATTTTTAAATATTCAAAATGTAAAATTCTTCGGTCAAAAGTGACCGTAGACTGCACAAGAGTTAAATACAGCAATAGAATGGAATGAATTTGAAATCTGAGACTGTTTTTCATATGAAAAGTACCAAAGCACAATTGCGATTTATTGAATGGGAAGTACCCTTCTTCAATGTTCTGTCCATTAACTGAAAATAGTTTTCAAAAGAAAACCCACCACTTCAGGTTGACTTTGCACCGCAGACTTATTTAAATATTGCACGGGAAATGGTTAAATACAGCAATAGAATGGAATGAATTTGAAATCTGAGACTGTTTTTCATATGAAAAGTACCAAAGCACAATTGTGATTTATTGAATGGGAAGTACCCTTCTTCAATGTTCTGTCCATTAACTGAAAACCCACCACTTCAGGTTGACTTTGCACCGCAGACTTATTTAAATATTGCACGGGAAATACAGATCCGATCGGTTATCCAGATCGAGAAGTCAGCTGATGTTGCCAAGTGTAAACGCAGCCACATTTATCCTGTCTCTCTTTTTTGCAAACCATTTATTGGAGCTGAATACCATGAACAAAAATTAACAGACAACATAAAAACTGGACTCTTTAAGAGCTGTTTGTGTGCAAAAAAAAAAACTGCATGATTCTGGATAAACTGAGTTTTGTTTTTTCCAATGGAAGTTGGGATTCTTTCATGATTCTAAAGAAAAAAATACTAGACAACTAAACAAAATCACATGTAATTTAAGAATAAACTATTCAATGACTCACTCAAGATGTACTTGTTTCATTACTGGATGAATCAGCATTATTGAACTAATCTTTTGTATGATTCAAAGACAAATACATTTTAACAGCCCCTTTTCGCCACCTACTGCGTAACAATGTAATCGACAAATCTTAATTTGTCAAATTATTTTCAAAAGGTGATTTACTCTATTTTAATTGCTACCGTACACATTAGAGATTATATCTGAACTATAAACTTTTATCCCAGTACTTCTGTGATTTGAATGTTTGTAATACAGAAATAATGATACTGTGTGGCTGAAAAGACTGTGAAGTTGTTTCATTCATGACAGAATGCAGCTGCTCTCTTTAGGTCAACGGCAGTGCGAATGCACATTTAAATGTTCAAATCACACTGGTGTGATCATTCGCTGCACGGACGAACCAAGTGATCACAACATGATCGCACACGTCAAAGGTTGAGGAATGAAACAGACGAATCACATAAAATCACATTGGTGTTTGAATCGTGTTCTCGAACTTTAACGATCTTTTAAATTAAAGTGCTTTGTCATGTTGGTGGTGACACCTCTCTTGCAACATGTTTAGCTATCAAAGATATTATACTTAGCTTTTTTTGGCATCTGATCGCAAATGTAGCCAAACTTTGGAGCGCTTAGATTAGCGAGCAAGGTCTTGGCAGATCGCTAGGTCCGGTCCTCACAGATGAAGAAAAAAAAAGTGCATAGGAATCGATAGGCGGAATCGAAAATTTTATTTGACAACAAGTATCCGATTCCTGACCTTAAGTATCCGATTCTGGAATCGGAATCGATTTTCGATTCCCAAACCTAGAAAACACCAATTTTAAAATGATAGTTTACACTCATGTTGCTCTAAACCTATATATTTTGTTCATTTTTGAAACACAAATGAAGATATTTTAGACGATCACTTTTCATGATGAACTGATTTAATTAAGGTTTTATTCACATATCAACAACTTAAGACCGAAATCTCTCAGGTTTCATTAAAAATGTCTTCATTTGTGTTTTAAAAAAGTGGGTTTGAAGCAACATGAAGGTAACATAATTTTTTTTTTTGGACGAAATATACCTTTAATTTTAAGTGAATGGAAATACAGTCGGTTCAGTTTTTGGTATGTACTGTTGTGCACCTAGCTGTTGGTCATTCAGCCGACAAAAGATTTAAACAAATGCCTTTCAAAAAAAAGTTTCCAACGAACAAAATATTCTCGAAAACGTGAAAAAAATAAAATGAGATGTGACATATGACCTTGAGAAAGAACAACCCATGGACAGTACATCACTCACATGATGGTTTGTTATGTATTTAAAATTAAATATGGTGTCTACCTGCCTAAGACTTGTGGTTATTATGCTGCATAAACACCAACAATAAAACTTAGTGTTCTCTGCAGTATGGCATAGAAGCATCTGCACAACACATGAAGCTCATTTCACTGACTTTTATTTCTTCTCCTGAAAAAGTAAACCTTCCCTTTCCGTGATCGCATATCCACTTTAATTCTGTTTTAATGAAATATTATGACGATGTTTGGCAGACAATGCATTGAGATTACTGGGAGACTGTTGCCAAACTCAATCCTTGGCAAGAGTTGAGAACATCGCACAGAGACACTTATAAAACGTGACATGCAGAGAGCAAAGACTATACCATCTATTTGTTTTGTTTTGAACACACCAATGTACAGCTTTTTGCCTCCAGTATCCTGAAATGTGGAAATAATTTTAACGTTTCAGCAGAGCAAAAACAAATCCTGCAGAAGCTGATGTATGTATTTCTCCCTTATTATTGTAAAGACATCTATTGGCTGTGGAATACAAAACCCACTATTTGTTTCCTATGAACATAGACGAACAAGGATCACATCTGCTCTGGGGAGAGGGGAGGATACGAGGACAAGTCAAAAGGTTGTGTGACAAAGACTGGCTGCTCTGCAGAGGAAATGGACAAAAACAGGAGCGCATCCTCTGAGTCCTTCTCGTCCACTGAGGGATTCCTGTTCCACAGCAGCTGACAGACTGGTTGTCACACGTCCCTCTGAATCAAGGATTCCATGGCCAAATACATCCTCCCAGACATCCAAAAGGTGGAAAAAATAGGCATTAAAGCTTGAGTTATAGTAAAACTTCCCTAGTTGCATACTACAGTAGATTAATTTTTGGATTATTGTTACATTAAAATAAATAAATACAATTTTTTGAGAATGTGCCAACACAAGTTTGAAAGTCACTTTTACATACTTTACATGATGAACAGATTTCATTTAAGCTTATACTTAAATATAAACATTGATCAACACATATAGATAGAGCACATCAAACATGATAAATCTCAATTGTGCTTGCATGATGCACAAGAACCAATTAGGTTTGTTTTCCCGTGTCATGCAAGCAAGAGTTTCAGCAAGAACAAACTTTGCTCTTGTGCGTCAAGTATGGTTGATCTACCACTGACTACATTTAATGTGCTCGTTGTAGAAAAAAAAATAGAAAAAAGCCTTGATTAAATATGTTCATTATATGAAGTGATTGGGTCTCTTCAGAAGTGATTCATACTTACTCGTACTATTATTTTTTAGGGCTGGGTTTTGACACAAATTTCACAATTTGATTCGATTCTCATTCACAAGCTTGCGATTCGATTCGATTCAATATCGATTATTTTGGATATATATCTGGTACACATACAAAATTTTCTCAAGGAAAAAAAATCTCTTAACTAATGCTCTAAAATATACATGAGAGTCAGTTGGTACTACATTACTATAATATTGAAGGTTAAAATTGACAGATGTTTTAGGCTATACAACTGCTTAAATTACACTTAATGACGTTTTTATAATAAAAAGTTACAATTACATAATCTTTCTACTTCAATTCGTTTTTTAAATATAAACATTTAAATGGTGGCTATCATAAAAAAATATAAATTAAACTTTGAAGAACAATAAAAGTTATAATGAATATATTATATGGTGCATATAATCCGCAAAATGCCCCTCTACAGTTTATTTTTCTATCGGACTAATGAGTTTATGGTCACCGAATACGGTTTTTTTATAAAAGTTATAATGAATATATTATATGGTGCATATACTCCGCAAAATGCCCCTCTACAGTTTATTTTTCTATCGGACTAATGAGTTTATGGTCACCGAATACGGTTTTTTTTCTGAGGTAAATGTGACGTTAAGTGACATTGTTTATAAGACATTATACTGACGTCTTTGCGCAGCTGAAACACTATATTCACTGATTTTAATGGGAGTGTTTTTAAAGTGCATAACGCGCTAGACTGAGCTTGTGATGATGTTCTTTGGTAATGTTCTTTGCTCGTTTTCTGTAGCTGCTTTTTGAATAACTGAGGAAATATAAGCATTATAATTAGAAACTTACGATGTTTCTATTAATTTGTTATCACGTTAAATACAAATTCAGTCATATTAAAAACATTAGGCTGCTTTTAGCCTTACGCTGGATTTGGTTCACTTTCCCGCAATGAAACTAAGTAAATAATTACATAGATTAACATGATAATTACATAATAATTATCGTGTATCGGCGATCTCACAGGCTGACGATATGAAAATTGAGCATATCGCCCAACACTAGTAAGTGATAACAGAATTTTTTTAATTTTTGGGTGAACTATTACTTTAAAAACAAGCTCTGCTTTTAATGCTGCCAATCAGTACTGCACTAAAGAAGAGACAAAGATTAAAAGCTTAGTGGTCATTATCAATGCAATTATCAAATATGAATTTCAGCATACATACATTTGGTCGATTTCAAAACCACAAGAAAAACAAGCATGGAAGAACTGAACCCTTTCATGGTTATTTGCCTCGGGGACACAGCCAATTCTGCTCAAGATGACACTTTAAATTGTCACTTGAAAGAATGATACTAGGCTCCTATTTTGAAACTCTTTCTGAAAGGGCATGTAGCGCATTAGCTTTTTTTAAGTTTGATGTTTTCATGCCCATCAGCGTCCCAATTGGTTCTCTGCAGCATTTTTGCTGTAAACTGTTCCCAGGTCACCGCACAGAGACCATATTGTTGAAGTCAACAGAGCAGTAACCACTGGGGCAAAGCCAATCACTACAACATTAAGGAATGCCATGGACACTGCCTGCTTCAGAAAGTCAAATGTCAGTGAAAAGTGAATCGAAGCATGTATGCATGCCAAGCAAAACTCTGCTAATATGGTGACCAACTATTTGTGTTATATTCTGTTTTGCCAAAATTCTTGTCATGTTATTTTGTTGCCAACAAATTATAAGAAAACAATCAAATGTAATTTGTTACTAAGGTCAATAAGGTGACCAACACATACTGAAATTAGGGTTGGGCGATGTCAACAAAATTGGCATCGGACGATGTCTAAAGTGAAACATCGCGAGGTATGATGACATCGGCGGCAAGGAGGGGGAGGGGGGAGGGGGTGGTGTTTGGCGTTGGAGTTAGGGGGTGTGCCCGAAGCGTCAATCCTTATAAGGCATGGAAAACAAATAACTATTCCTAACACCGTGTCTACACCGGACGCGAGCGGCACGGTGCGACAAAATACTATAGAACCACTGATCTATAATAGAGATTCATTATAGATCAGTGTATAACTCATTATAATCAGTGATGCTGTCTACACTGGATGTGGCGCGGTGCGACACGACAAATCCCCGACAATAAACTGCTGCCACGTTCTATTTATGATGTGCTGACACAAATTTCTTATAATTTTTTTCTACGGTCGCTTTGTTGCATCCAGTGTAGACAGACTTTAGCTGATGCGGCGTGGCGATTGACAGGCTTGTCCTGCAGTTCTATGAATGTTTTGCCCTCCAGGTCTTCGAGCCGGTCACGTGACTGAAAGCTATGAATTGGGATGCGGCAGATTGCGGGGGGGGGGGATCACGATGGGGGGGGCACGATGGAAAGCACCTTCAGTTAGCACTAGGGCTGCACGATAAATCGTATGCGATATTTAATGCGCATCTTGTCAGAAAGCCGGTTCTGTAATCAGCGGTAAATCTCCATCACGTGCGGGCTTTCACATTGAGCAGCTTTCGCAAAAAATCTTGCGAATATTAACATGGTTTTGCACAGCTCGTCAGTGAACAACGCCTCTGTGTAGCTAAAGCTGCTCAACGTCAAAGCACGCACGTGATGGAGATTTACCGCTGATTATAGAACCGGCTTTACTGATAAGATGCGCGTTAAACATCGCATGCGATTTATCGTGCAGCCCTAGTATTAACTGAAGGTGCTTTCACACTAGGTTTCTATATGTGGTCCATATGCGGCCAATCCTAAATCATGAACCTCTATCTATCAACAACACATATTATACATCTTTGCATACTTCCAGTCAGAGTTATGATGAAATAATGGATTCATTGAGCAGCTTTCGCAAAAAATCTTGCGAATATTAACATGGTTTTGCGCAGCTCGTCAGTGAACAACGCCTCTGTGTAGCTAAAGCTGCTGAAGGTGCTTTCACACTAGGTTTCTATATGTGGTCCATATGCGGCCAATCCTAAATCATGAACCTCTATCTATCAACAACACATAATTAACTGAAGGTGCTTTCACACTAGGTTTCTATATGTGGTCCATATGCGGCCAATCCTAAATCATGAACCTCTATCTATCAACAACACATATTATACATCTTTGCATACTTCCAGTCAGAGTTATGATGAAATAATGGATTTCTCACAAGTATTTTTTATGAACAAACTGCTTTTGGAGACCAACCCACATTATTAATTAATTATTTTAACATCCTTTCATCCTGACTTATTACCTAGTAGGGACAATTACTTTGTTACTGTGCCACAAGTACTCATGGTGGTATTCACATGGATGAAACCAATGGGGACTGAATCCAAAATTACAAAAAGTAAAATAAAAAAAAAACTTCTGCCAGCATTATGACTCTAAATTGTGAACTCGAAGACACGGAGTCATTTGGGATAGGGCCTAAAGCTTCAATTGTTTCCACTTACTAATGATCCCAACAGTGCAGTTCAGATTTTAAAAATGAAACCATGAACAAAAATGTTCAATGCTCAAGCTGGCTTCTATATTTACAGATTACTGGCTGCTACAGTAATTACAGACATATACTGATCAGACATATATACCTCCATTCGAACTCCACCAATAGAAATATTTGATTTCCATAGAATGCAACAAGTATGTTTAGCTGTTACAGCTTCAAAATGTGGCCACTTTGACGAGTCGAAACTACTTTGTTTGGTCTTCCAAAAGAGGACGATATCCGCTTCGTCATGCCTGGAGCTGATCCGTGCTGGTCGCTGAGGAAATACTTCAACTTCGCGCTGTGGATCGCCGGATTGGCTTTCACCGTTTTCACCACTACTTTGCCGGGACCGCCATTCTCGACCCTGCCGCCTCAGCTCACTCTTGCCCGGCCTCAGCTAACGCTAAGCCGGGGCTTTCGCTCAAGCTAGGCCGCTGTGTTTTTCGTTGTGAAAACGAAACTACTTTGTTTGGCCTTCCAAAAGAGGACGATATCCGCTTCGTCATGCCTAGAGCTGATCTGTGCTGGTCGCTGAGGAAATACATCAACTTAGTGCTGTGGATCGCTGGCACATTTTATGGAGGACTGTTTACTGATCCTGGAAGAGTAACGTTAGACTAAAATGCGGAAAATCACATTATGAAATAAATATTTTTCTCTAATACAGTAAGAGGACGTGTGTCAATGTTGTCCTAATGCATGGTGAGGACGAGAGTTTGAATCGCCAAAGACTCCAAGGATCGCAGCTGGAGAACTGCAGAAAATAGTTGAGTCTTGGGGTCAGAAAGCCTAAAAAATACAATGTTGTTTGGGAAGGTTTCAAGAAACTCCAGCAACTCCAGCATATTTATTTGCTAGACATGACTGGAACTTTAAACGGGACTGGGTTCAATGATCAGATTAAACAAAACAAAAAATTAGCTTTTTAGAAGCAAACACTCAAGATGGGTTTGGTGCACACAGGGATAAAAAAGTACCCCATGTGTACAATGAAATATACTGCTGGATCTTTAATGTGGTGGGCCTATTTTTCTGCCGGAGATCCTGGACGTCTTGTTCAGATAGACGGCATAATGAATTCTATAAAATACCAATGAATAAAAAATTTAAAACTGACTGGCCATGCTAGAAATCTTATAATGGGCCATGGTTGGATCTTCAAACATGACAATGATCCACAAACAAACATCAAAATCAAAACAAAAATGGGTCACTGAGAACAAAACCAAGCTTCTGCCCTGGCCAACCCAGTTCCCTGAGCTGAACCCTATAGAAAATGAGTGTGGTGAACTGAAGAGGAGAAGCATCAACATGCAGCTGGACATCTGAAGAGATTCTGTATGAAGAAATAGTCTCTGATCTGCTGTGAGATGTTCTCTAAACTCTTCAGGCATTAGATGTGAAGACTCAGAGCTGTTCTCTTGGCGAAAGGAGGTTGCAAAAAGTATTGGATAAAAGGGTATGATTAATTGTGACCAATGTGTATTAGAGAAAAACATTTATTTCATAATGACATTTCTCTCCCATTTTAAATTCTTATTCTCCAATGAAAGGTTAGATTTTAGTACATTTTTAAAATAATAATAATCGATGATACAGATTAATTTTCACAGCCTTTTTTGATCATATTTACCAAGGGTATGAATAATTTTGAGCGCAACTGTAGCTCCAGTATACTCAAATCAACTGAAATAAATTGAAATGTTACATTTCACACTAAATTATTTTTTGCATGTTTATATTTGACAATTTCTCAACTTTAGCTTGTGATACAGTACATGATCAGTTCTGTCATACACAGAAAATATGCCTAATGCCACTACAAGACCAAAGAGGGCGAGGCGTCATAGACGAGCTCAGAGAGATGCTGCAAGAAATTAGCTGGTGTCAAGATCACTGGAAAGTGCTCAGCAGTGTCTGTTCAGTCAGGACTATGGCACTGCTTTTGTTCACTATCTGCTGACTCTAAATCTTGCACCAGCTCTAAAAGACTTTGCAAATGTAAGCCCCCTCGTGCTTCCTCAGTCTCTTTACTGCACCTGTGTGGTTAAGTTGATCTAGCTTCAGAACCTTATTGTAAATGTGTGTTTTTGAACTTACAGGAGTCCTTTAGATTCACTCTTTTTAAATGGGCTGATGAGCTGGACTCTCTTGGACGTATCCAGGACCTCTTTGATTGCTATGAACAAGCTTTGGAGTTGTTTCCAGTGGATGAGGTTATAGTGAATAGCATGGGAGAGCATCTGTTTAGGCTTCTTTTCTTTTTTTCCCCTCTTTGATCTGCTATTTACATGGTTTAATCTGTGTAAAATAAAAAAGTTGTGTTCATCTTACCGAGATAATAAAATATAATGTTTACTCTACTGTTTAAAAGTTTAGGGTCGGTAATATATTTTCATACTTTTGAAAGAAGTCTCTTCTGCTGACCAAGCCCGCATTTATTTGATGAAAATACAGTAAAAACAGTAATATTGTGAAATATTCGTATATAATTTTTTAATTATTTTAATATATTTTAAAATGCGATTTATTCCTGTGATGGCAAAGCTGAATTTTCAGCATCATTACTCCAGTCTTCAGTGTCACATGATCCTTCAGAAATCATTCTAATATGCTGATTTGGTACTCAAGAAACATTTCTTATTATTATCACATTTGAAAACAATTGTGCTTCTTAACTTTTATCCTTTTTACAGGATTCTTTTGATGAATATAAAGAAAGTTTAAAATATAACTGAAAGTTTATTTGGAATATACATACTGATCCCAAACTTCTGTATGTTGTTCACATATTTTACACATTTCAGGAATTTTATTTTAGGTTTTGATGTCCTTAAGAATATATATTTGTGGTATAAGTACAAAAAAAAACAATCCTGAGTTGGTTTCTTTTATTTCAGAATGGGATTTCGGGATGAAGATGCTGGCCATTTTTACAAAGCCCTTAAATTCCGACCAGACTTCCCAGAGGCAAAGGAGAACTTTTATCGTGTTGCCAACTGGTTGGGGAAATGCTGGCACTTCTTAATGCTCAGTGACAATGGGCGGAACCACAAGTACCAGTTGGCTATCAAGAAAGCTGTTGAGGGAGGATGCAGCTCCGTTCTGGATATTGGAACTGGCACGGGCATGCATCCTCGGGTGAGATTTTTCAGAGGCTTATTACATAACCTTGTTATTAAACAAACGTCTGTTTCAACTGATATACAGTGAGTGTGGTTTGACGCTTTTTGGTTGGCATGTTAGTATGTGTGCAAAGATGGCAGGCGCTGCTGAAGCCTATGCCTGTGAGCTGTCAAAGACAATGTATGAGCTGGCATGCGAGGTGCTCTCAGCCAATGGGATGGCAGATAGCATCAAGATCCTTCATCTGAAGTCTCTGGACATGGACATTCCTAAAGACATTCCAAACAGGTGAATATTGCTTTATATAGTAACCAGATTTATATTGACAGTAAACTGGAAAAAAGTGTAATTACAGTGATAGTAATGCTGAGTTTTTTAGCAACCATTACTCCAGTCTTCACAAAACCTCAAAAATCATTCTTCTTGCTGCTCAAGAAACATTTCTTATTATTATCAATGTTGAAATCAGTTGTGTTTATTAACACTTTTGTGGAAACTGTGCTAGATTTTATTTTTTCAGATTCTTTCATTGATAGAAAGAACAACAATAATAGATCCTGATTAGAATCCTGTCTAATCTAATGTCTTGGCCCAACGTTAATAGCATGCTTGGCAAAAGATTACATACTATGCCGTACTAGAACCATATCCTTACTTTAAATTGTTAAAGCTTTTACCCGTACCAGTGTCTCACGTTATATAAATTCTGGGGCAACAGGGACACATAGTGGTTGTCTGAGAAACATACAAATGTTGGTGAATCAGTTCTAAAGTCATTTTTAGAAAATAAGTTTTTAGCAGCATGTTAAGTTTCCTAATGGCTGGACGTATACAGTTGTATATAGCAGCTATAAATTAATATAAACAGTTTGGATTTAATAGAAAAAATGATTTTCAATCTATTCCAACAATTGATTATTAAATCATCTCAACAGAACACTGGAGAACCCTTATCCAATCCCTCACAAACGGCCCGGGTAATACCTGCTGGTGCAACTGTGTTTTGAGACGCTGTGCAGAGCCGTGAGATCCGCAGACATCACAGGTGAGAGACTAAGCTGCTTATGCGTGAGTGACACATTGATAAAGTTTATATTACACTTCTCTTAACACAGTTACTAAAGAAGCAGGCTCTTGAGTATGATCTTAGAAAGATTAGAATGAACATTTAGTGATTGAATTACTAACTGACCTTCTGCAGGCTGTGTGCGTCTTCAGTGGGAGGCTTGGATCTGTCTGCAGTAGGACAGATCTATAGTCCAGTTAGATGTTTAGCTGATACTGAGGACAGCACAGAACCCTACACCACTGAAAGACTGAGCCGCCTGCGTAGAGGATACATTCAACTCACACAGCCTTTCACAGCTCTGGACATAGACTTCAATAATGTGCAGGTACAAAACTACAGAATAGAGCCGAGTGTTGAAATAATGACAATGCAACAGGTCAATTGATCAAAAGTTACAGTAAAGACATCTACTGTATAATATAAAAAAAGATTTATTTTTAAAATAAATGCTGGTATTTTGAACTTTCATCCAGGAATCCTGAAAAAAAAGTTGTCTGACTGTTGTCAACATTGATAACAATTGAAAAATGTTTCTTGAGCACCAAATCAGCATATTAGAATGCTTTCTAAAGCATCATGCAACACTGAAGAAAGACTGGAGTAATGGCTGCTGAAAATTCAGCTTTGTCATCAAAGGAATAAATTACATTTTAAAATATATTAAGATTGAAAACAGGCCATTTAAATTGCAATAATATTTCACAATATTACTTATTTTACTGTATTTTTTAATCCAGTAAATGCACCCTGGGTGAGCATAAGAGACAAAAACATTAAAAAATTTGACCCCAGATTTTGGAACAGTAGTGTAATGGAGACATACAGTGAATATGGAGCAGATGGGAGAGAAACAACACAACTGAAATACCTAAAGTGCCATGAGTGCAGGAAGTAGTCCTAAGCATTCTTTGTGTTGCAGGAGCTGGAGGGTCTTTGCTCCAAAGAGGTGACACAGCTGCGACTGAGTGGGACTCAGGAGGGTGTTCTTGATGCTCTGGCAGTATGGTTTCAGCTACACCTCGACCAGGTCAACCACCTGTCCACTGGCCCACAGGAAGACACATGCTGGGAGCAGGCCATCTATCCAATACACAGTCCATTCAGTAAGAGCTACTGTATATAAATGCAAAAAAATATAGAGATTAAGAAGTATAAAGATGACCATGACTCTTGAACAGTGGTTCTCAAATGGGGGTCTCAGCAGACTTCCAAGATGACTTGAAATAGGCATGAAATGGGATTGTGGTCTTTTCTTCCTAATTGTGATATATAACTGAGTTAAACGATTTTTTGAATGAGAACAAATGTAGGGTGGGACTTGATTTTGTCCGTCAGAGCATGTGTTGTTGCTAGGAGGAGGGGAAGTTAATGCTTTTGATTAAAGATTATGATGGCATGTGAATTTACATTTCTTTTAAAGAACATATGTACACAGATTCATTCTTGTTTAAACCATGAACACTGAACATTCATTCTTCATTCTGCTCTAGAACTAAAGGGATTTTTTTTCGTCCAGCGATTTGTGTGTGTGTGTGTGTGTGTGTTCAATATGCATCATTTGAAGTTATGTGAGTCCAATTAAAGGTATAGCCACAGTCAGTTTATATAGATAATTTGAATAATAACTAATTGACTTTAATTCGTGTCATCCCTCAGACACTGTGAAATGTGGTGATTAAATACTGGTGGAAGTTTCCTGGAAGGACTCTTATCTCAGGCTATGCTGCACTGCTATCATAAGAGATGGACATTGAACACACATTCCATATGGACAATGCAACTAATGGACCTCCCAAGATCCTCACTGCAAACCCTGAGGCTGAGCTGTGCAGTGCTCTGGCTGGCCTTCAAACCAACCAGGAGATACCATCTTGCACTTTTATGCTGGATTCCTCAGAGATGGCCCTCCTCAATAACACGGTGTATCATAACAGCTTCCAAAAAAGGCCATGAGCAAACTTTTGGTTTCTCTTAAGTAAACTAGGAGGTCACAACAGTCAGACACAGAACTCGATCCGATCTACGTGCTCGACGTCTCCGAGGGCTTTTCTGTGCTCTCCTTGATGGCAGCCCAGTTAGGCTTCGATTCAAGTGAAGACAAACAAATCAGCCCAGGATTGGTTCAAGCCTACAGCTCAGTGGAGAAGGAGCATCACCAGACTATGTTGAGACTGCTGGCCAAAGGAAACGGTGTGCTCGAAAGCGCACTGAAATTCTGGTTAAATCACGTGGAGGACGATTCTGCGCTTCTCCAAAAGGCCAGCCACCGAGAAGCTCTGCTGTACTGATATAACACACTCCAAAATCAGGGAATTGATGCTAATGGGCAATTATTTCATTGCTGTATGGTAAACAAAGTTATTATTTTTAAGATTAAGCACACATTTTACATTAAAATAATTTCAGGCATGAGAGTGAGCAAATGATGATTTCTGGGTGAACTATACCTTTGAACTTGGATGGAACGCAATTAAGCAGAAATACTCAAAAATACTCAATACCCATTTGCATGTAAAGTTTAATGATTCGTGACAACCACTGTTAGATTAGGCAATGCAACAGCTGTACAAACCATTGCAAAAGATGCATCTCTCTGAATGGATCAGAGAGACACACGACGGTTCATAAAAACAAATAAATGGGAATATTTCCCACAGGTCCACATCCGTCATGATAAAACGATCTGCCCTTACTGTTATACTATATCTGACATTTATATTTCATGTGCAGCTGCTGTTAAATCTAACATTGTTGAAACAATTAACAAAATGAAGAAAAACAAATCTTAATAGCAATAAGACAACTTTGGCTGATATTTAGACATTGCATCATTTCCCGAGGTGAACTTAAAAGTCAGTATTCGAAATTCTCAATACTTTACTAAATTGGGTTTTAAACCCAATTTTCTTTGTCTAATCATTAAAATAACCAAATCATAAAAACCCAATTAAAACCAATACTTTTTGAGAAGGAAAAAAGAAAGAACACCAACATATGCGTTTATGTTTTGACACAATTACATGAAGCTGTTCAGTGATATGGGTGCTTCAGTATTTTGTGCTTTAGAGCCAATGTTCAAACTGTAGTTGCTTTACCACATGCATACAGTATATTCTGCTGAGACAAAATGTTGCAAGTCTCCATGGCATCCTGGTAATTTCATATTATCGTCCATGATCAAGGTGCTGCTCCATGGAAGGGGGAAAAAAAAAAAAAAACTTAAATTGCATTTGCATTCACAGATAAAAATGTGAAAGTAACACTGATGTCATAAAAACAAACAACAACAACAAAAAACTCTTAAAATGACTTGATAAAACCCAGGAGGACGTCAATGACAATTTGAAGTAGCATTATCATTTCATTGTTTTTTTTTTTTAGAATAAACATTCATAAAGCTGTCTTAAAAGAACCATTGTCTGATGATGTGAAAAAGTAAAACTGGTATTGGGGAATTAATGTGCTTGGCTCTAATGTCAGTTTATAATTTGGCCATGTTTTCAGCAAAATAATGCCAGACTAACACTACCCAAGTCTTTCATATATGCTCTTGCTACCAAAGCTTCACTGAGCCTCTCTGAACACATATTAACCACAAGTATCAATAGTTACCAGAGTTAACGGCGGCTGCATATATTCGAAACAGTAGCTAATACACATTAGATCGATGTGCTTTAGCTATTTGGTAGCTGAAGCTCAGTGATGTTAAGTGATGGCTGCATAGTCTGAGCCTTGTTGGTCTGTATGATCACCAGATAGCACCTTAGGCGTGATGTCATCATTAGGTTTTGATGTCCTTAAGAATATATATTTGTGGTATAAGTACAAAAAAAAACAATCCTGAGTTGGTTTCTTTTATTTCAGAATGGGATTTCGGGATGAAGATGCTGGCCATTTTTACAAAGCCCTTAAATTCCGACCAGACTTCCCAGAGGCAAAGGAGAACTTTTATCGTGTTGCCAACTGGTTGGGGAAATGCTGGCACTTCTTAATGCTCAGTGACAATGGGCGGAACCACAAGTACCAGTTGGCTATCAAGAAAGCTGTTGAGGGAGGATGCAGCTCCGTTCTGGATATTGGAACTGGCATGGGCATGCATCCTCGGGTGAGATTTTTCAGAGGCTTATTACATAACCTTGTTATTAAACAAACGTCTGTTTCAACTGATATACAGTGAGTGTGGTTTGACGCTTTTTGGTTGGCATGTTAGTATGTGTGCAAAGATGGGAGGCGCTGCTGAAGCCTATGCCTGTGAGCTGTCAAAGACAATGTATGAGCTGGCATGCGAGGTGCTCTCAGCCAATGGGATGGCAGATAGCATCAAGATCCTTCATCTGAAGTCTCTGGACATGGACATTCCTAAAGACATTCCAAACAGGTGAATATTGCTTTATATAGTAACCAGATTTATATTGACAGTAAACTGGAAAAAAGTGTAGTTACAGTAATACTGTAATGCTGAGTTTTTTAGCAACCATTACTCCAGTCTTCACATGATCCCTCAAAAATCATTCTTCTTGCTGCTCAAGAAACATTTCTTATTATTATCAATGTTGAAATCAGTTGTGTTTATTAACACTTTTGTGGAAACTGTGCTAGATTTTATTTTTTCAGATTCTTTCATTGATAGAAAGAACAACAATAATAGATCCTGATTAGAATCCTGTCTAATCTAATGTCTTGGCCCAACGTTAATAGCATGCTTGGCAAAAGATTACATACTATGCCGTACTAGAACCATATCCTTACTTTAAATTGTTAAAGCTTTTACCCGTACCAGTGTCTCACGTTATATAAATTCTGGGGCAACAGGGACACATAGTGGTTGTCTGAGAAACATACAAATGTTGGTGAATCAGTTCTAAAGTCATTTTTAGAAAATAAGTTTTTAGCAGCATGTTAAGTTTCCTAATGGCTGGACGTATACAGTTGTATATAGCAGCTATAAATTAATATAAAGTTTGGATTTAATAGAAAAAATGATTTTCAATCTATTCCAACAATTGATTATTAAATCATCTCAACAGAACACTGGAGAACCCTTATCCAATCCCTCACAAACGGCCCGGGTAATACCTGCTGGTGCAACTGTGTTTTGAGACGCTGTGCAGAGCCGTGAGATCCGCAGACATCACAGGTGAGAGACTAAGCTGCTTATGCGTGAGTGACACATTGATAAAGTTTATATTACACTTCTCTTAACACAGTTACTAAAGAAGCAGGCTCTTGAGTATGATCTTAGAAAGATTAGAATGAACATTTAGTGATTGAATTACTAACTGACCTTCTGCAGGCTGTGTGCGTCTTCAGTGGGAGGCTTGGATCTGTCTGCAGTAGGACAGATCTATAGTCCAGTTAGATGTTTAGCTGATACTGAGGACAGCACAGAACCCTACACCACTGAAAGACTGAGCCGCCTGCGTAGAGGATACATTCAACTCACACAGCCTTTCACAGCTCTGGACATAGACTTCAATAATGTGCAGGTACAAAACTACAGAATAGAGCCGAGTGTTGAAATAATGACAATGCAACAGGTCAATTGATCAAAAGTTACAGTAAAGACATCTACTGTATAATATAAAAAAAAGATTTATTTTTAAAATAAATGCTGGTATTTTGAACTTTCATCCAGGAATCCTGAAAAAAAAGTTGTCTGACTGTTGTCAACATTGATAACAATTGAAAAATGTTTCTTGAGCACCAAATCAGCATATTAGAATGCTTTCTAAAGCATCATGCAACACTGAAGAAAGACTGGAGTAATGGCTGCTGAAAATTCAGCTTTGTCATCAAAGGAATAAATTACATTTTAAAATATATTAAGATTGAAAACAGGCCATTTAAATTGCAATAATATTTCACAATATTACTTATTTTACTGTATTTTTTAATCCAGTAAATGCACCCTGGGTGAGCATAAGAGACAAAAACATTAAAAAATTTGACCCCAGATTTTGGAACAGTAGTGTAATGGAGACATACAGTGAATATGGAGCAGATGGGAGAGAAACAACACAACTGAAATACCTAAAGTGCCATGAGTGCAGGAAGTAGTCCTAAGCATTCTTTGTGTTGCAGGAGCTGGAGGGTCTTTGCTCCAAAGAGGTGACACAGCTGGGACTGAGTGGGACTCAGGAGGGTGTTCTTGATGCTCTGGCAGTATGGTTTCAGCTACACCTCGACCAGGTCAACCACCTGTCCACTGGCCCACAGGAAGACACATGCTGGGAGCAGGCCATCTATCCAATACACAGTCCATTCAGTAAGAGCTACTGTATATAAATGCAAAAAAATATAGAGATTAAGAAGTATAAAGATGACCATGACTCTTGAACAGTGGTTCTCAAATGGGGGTCTCAGCAGACTTCCAAGATGACTTGAAATAGGCATGAAATGGGATTGTGGTCTTTTCTTCCTAATTGTGATATATAACTGAGTTAAACGATTTTTTGAATGAGAACAAATGTAGGGTGGGACTTGATTTTGTCCGTCAGAGCATGTGTTGTTGCTAGGAGGAGGGGAAGTTAATGCTTTTGATTAAAGATTATGATGGCATGTGAATTTACATTTCTTTTAAAGAACATATGTACACAGATTCATTATTGTTTAAACCATGAACACTGAACATTCATTCTTCATTCTGCTCTAGAACTAAAGGGATTTTTTTTCGTCCAGCGATTTGTGTGTGTGTGTGTGTGTGTGTTCAATATGCATCATTTGAAGTTATGTGAGTCCAATTAAAGGTATAGCCACAGTCAGTTTATATAGATAATTTGAATAATAACTAATTGACTTTAATTCGTGTCATCCCTCAGACACTGTGAAATGTGGTGATTAAATACTGGTGGAAGTTTCCTGGAAGGACTCTTATCTCAGGCTATGCTGCACTGCTATCATAAGAGATGGACATTGAACACACATTCCATATGGACAATGCAACTAATGGACCTCCCAAGATCCTCACTGCAAACCCTGAGGCTGAGCTGTGCAGTGCTCTGGCTGGCCTTCAAACCAACCAGGAGATACCATCTTGCACTTTTATGCTGGATTCCTCAGAGATGGCCCTCCTCAATAACACGGTGTATCATAACAGCTTCCAAAAAAGGCCATGAGCAAACTTTTGGTTTCTCTTAAGTAAACTAGGAGGTCACAACAGTCAGACACAGAACTCGATCCGATCTACGTGCTCGACGTCTCCGAGGGCTTTTCTGTGCTCTCCTTGATGGCAGCCCAGTTAGGCTTCGATTCAAGTGAAGACAAACAAATCAGCCCAGGATTGGTTCAAGCCTACAGCTCAGTGGAGAAGGAGCATCACCAGACTATGTTGAGACCGCTGGCCAAAGGAAACGGTGTGCTCGAAAGCGCACTGAAATTCTGGTTAAATCACGTGGAGGACGATTCTGCGCTTCTCCAAAAGGCCAGCCACCGAGAAGCTCTGCTGTACTGATATAACACACTCCAAAATCAGGGAATTGATGCTAATGGGCAATTATTTCATTGCTGTATGGTAAACAAAGTTATTATTTTTAAGATTAAGCACACATTTTACATTAAAATAATTTCAGGCATGAGAGTGAGCAAATGATGATTTCTGGGTGAACTATACCTTTGAACTTGGATGGAACGCAATTAAGCAGAAATACTCAAAAATACTCAATACCCATTTGCATGTAAAGTTTAATGATTCGTGACAACCACTGTTAGATTAGGCAATGCAACAGCTGTACAAACCATTGCAAAAGATGCATCTCTCTGAATGGATCAGAGAGACACACGACGGTTCATAAAAACAAATAAATGGGAATATTTCCCACAGGTCCACATCCGTCATGATAAAACGATCTGCCCTTACTGTTATACTATATCTGACATTTATATTTCATGTGCAGCTGCTGTTAAATCTAACATTGTTGAAACAATTAACAAAATGAAGAAAAAAAATCTTAATAGCAATAAGACAACTTTGGCTGATATTTAGACATTGCATCATTTCCCGAGGTGAACTTAAAAGTCAGTATTCGAAATTCTCAATACTTTACTAAATTGGGTTTTAAACCCAATTTTCTTTGTCTAATCATTAAAATAACCAAATCATAAAAACCCAATTAAAACCAATACTTTTTGAGAAGGAAAAAAGAAAGAACACCAACATATGCGTTTATGTTTTGACACAATTACATGAAGCTGTTCAGTGATATGGGTGCTTCAGTATTTTGTGCTTTAGAGCCAATGTTCAAACTGTAGTTGCTTTACCACATGCATACAGTATATTCTGCTGAGACAAAATGTTGCAAGTCTCCATGGCATCCTGGTAATTTCATATTATCGTCCATGATCAAGGTGCTGCTCCATGGAAGGGGGAAAAAAAAAAAAAACTTAAATTGCATTTGCATTCACAGATAAAAATGTGAAAGTAACACTGATGTCATAAAAACAAACAACAACAACAAAAAACTCTTAAAATGACTTGATAAAACCCAGGAGGACGTCAATGACAATTTGAAGTAGCATTATCATTTCATTGTTTTTTTTTTTTAGAATAAACATTCATAAAGCTGTCTTAAAAGAACCATTGTCTGATGATGTGAAAAAGTAAAACTGGTATTGGGGAATTAATGTGCTTGGCTCTAATGTCAGTTTATAATTTGGCCATGTTTTCAGCAAAATAATGCCAGACTAACACTACCCAAGTCTTTCATATATGCTCTTGCTACCAAAGCTTCACTGAGCCTCTCTGAACACATATTAACCACAAGTATCAATAGTTACCAGAGTTAACGGCGGCTGCATATATTCGAAACAGTAGCTAATACACATTAGATCGATGTGCTTTAGCTATTTGGTAGCTGAAGCTCAGTGATGTTAAGTGATGGCTGCATAGTCTGAGCCTTGTTGGTCTGTATGATCACCAGATAGCACCTTAGGCGTGATGTCATCAACATCTCCTTCCCATGGTACACAGCCAAGGTTGGCAGGAGCCGAGATGGAGTGGGGGGTTACGGTGTGGCCCATGCCCTGGTAACGGCCCTTAGGGGATGGAGGGGTGGAGGACGATTCAACGGCTGGATCCTGAGAACCAGCTGACAGCAGTCCTGTGTTCTCGTCCTGGCAAACCTCTTCACCAAAATATGTTTTCCTTGGCCGACCCATGACAGTTCTCCCTGAATTAAAAAGAAATAAATAAAAATTACATAAATATGACGAATAACTGTTTGAAACAGGGCTGGGTATTGACAATAGACTGTATAAAAACATGGACGTAGTGTCCGTGACGTCACCCGTAGTTTTCCGAAGAGCGCTTTTGAAGCTCAAAGTGGGCAGAGACGGCCGTCGCCATCTTGGCAGCACGTCACCGCGCGTCACACCCAGACAATCAAAACGGAGCAAAAGAGCTGGCTGCTGAAACCACGCCCACCTAGCTCGACGGTGGTGACAGCAGCGGCAATCCACCTGTCACTCAAGTGGCCACGCACTTAATTATGCAGAATATTAAGGCTTAATATCATTTAAACGGATGAGTTATAAAAAAAAATTCACCCCCCTCACAGTTGTCATGAAGGGCAAAATTAGCTATATAGACCAAAATCATTTTTGAACCAGGCTGTAAACATGTTTTTTTCTGCTGTAAAGTTGGGCATTTTAACATGGGGAGTCTATGGGATTGACTCCCTTTTGCAGCCAGCCAGCGGCCAGTTGACGAATTACAGTTTAAGTCACTTCCGTGTTGGTTTCACGAGAGAGACCGGAAGATTGGCGCTTGGTATTGACACAGATTTCAGTGATTCCTGTTCAGGAAATATTAAGTTTAGGACTATACTGTGCAAAAGACTAGTATTACTAGTAGACCCCTAACAAGAACTTATACCCGGCTATTATCTGTCCCTGCCTCTGGGTCAGACTCAATCGGAGTGTAATGTAAGAGATCCGTAGCAGCAGGAAAAGTATGTAAAAAGTAAAAAGTATGCTATGGACTGCTTAATGTAGATGAAGTATTTTCTAAGAATCCAAAAAAGATCCTAGACCCTCAAACCATTCACCACAAATAAGAAAAGACTGTGTCGTGTCTCACCGACATTGCGCACTTGTTCCGAGATGTCAGCCTGTATATCGGAGACATCCCACATGGCCAGGAAGGAATCAAAGCAAGAACCTTCCTCTGCTTCCTGTATGTAGGGCTTGTAAGTGAAGCTGAAGTGATGGGCAATGGCTGCCAAAAACATTTCCACACAGATGATGAAGTCCTGTGAGAAGACAGAAAAAAAGAATTTAATCCTTAAAAAAAACCTTAATAAAAACCTTTAATCTTAAAGGCACAGTATGTAAGTTTTCACCGCTAGAGGGCGCATATTCAAAACAAACAAAGAAACAAAGGCATAGCTGTGACTGAGCGTGGAATCATGGGAGTTGTGGTCTTCATCCCCACAACCGATGCAATCCGACGGGACTCGGGCACAAATCATGTTCATGGATGAGCTAATATATTAAAGATTTATTAACATCATAGTATGAAGCAGGGTGAGGCTGAAAGCTGTCGAAGCGATACAAGGCCGCATCAGCAATTGCTAATGAGAGACGAGCGTGACACACGGTTCGAAAGCAGCTGAGCTTTTATTATGCCACAGTTGACCGCTTCCACTCCTTCCAGTCATTCGTATGTGGGGTAAAGCATCGCTGTTTTATCATACTAGATACATTTGAAAGTTCTGTTATAATGCAACTCTGTGCGGTCGTCACCTGTCTAATAAAACGCACAACATATTAAAGCGTCTTTGGTGTTTCCATGTTTTCTACAAAACAAAACCGGAAATCGAGGGTTATGATGTCATTGGCAGGTGACACAATAACACTATAGACACGGTCCGTGTCACTAGTTAAAATAGCTTATTTCTCTGGATTTAAACATTCTTCGAAACATTTGGGATAATGAAAGTACACAAGTCAGCAAAATATATAACACTGTTCTAGTGGTTTTTGGATATTTTAATTAAAAAAATCTTACATATTGTGCCTTTAAGGTTACTACCACTTGTGTAACCAGAAGTCCATTAATGGTGCTGCAGTAACAATGGTACATTGTATACATGGTAAGCAAGGCAAAGATACATATAACTAGAAGAACAATATTATACGAGTATTTCAAACCGGTGTCTCACTAGCCCATTTCTAGTTGTAAGCCTCATTTACAAAACTGTGTTTAGTGTTGAGATCAAAGTACAGTACATACTTGTAGTCCAGTGGCTACAGCCTCCACGCTGTCCCAGTCCCAAGTGTGCGAGTCTGAGATCACACCAACCTTCACTAAAAGTGCAATGACCACAGCTTGCCTAAGACAGATAAACAAAATATTATAGAGTGGCATAATTATCATAAAAATGACGGGTATTGGGGAATTTTAATGTTAGGTGATTTTTTTTAAAATTTGAATATAAAATTCAAGGTCTTAAAAATAATTATATAGTACTGTCTATTACGATATAATGTTATAATGTCTATTTTAGAAATACTTAATTTTAGATTTATTATTTTTCTATAAAATTACTGTAATGTGTCCACATTTGACTTTTTTTTATATTTCATATTTCTTTTATTTTAACATCAATTAAAAAACTTAACCTTTACTTGTTTATAACTTAATGCTTATTACATCTGAAGCTACAGCGTATTCTAGAAAATTGCCCTGCAGCATAGGAATTGAACTTTATTAGAAGCAGATCAGAATTATTAGTGTTCTATCTGTAGAGAACTGTTTACCAGAATGACACAAAAACCACCAGCTTGACACAGAGGAATTTGCCCACAGGTTTGATAGGACTCAGCTCTTCTCTCAGAGCTTTGTAGAACAGCACAAGACAGTACATGGCAAACTGAAGAGAGAAAGTTCAACATTAGCACATTGCCATTAGTTTATCAGGTTATCGAAACAACAACAGTGAAAAAAATGATTCATAGTTCATGCTGTATAAGCTGTTCGCTGTTCACGAGCAGCATAAACACAAATGAGGGGCTGTAAAGTCTGGTTTGTTTTATTTCACAACAAATGAATTGGTAAAAACCAATCAAGATGGCTCTGTAAACAGGGCTTTAGTTAGATTTGATCTTCCTTTTACCTGAATGGAACTGCAGACTCACTCTCACGACATAAGATCATGTGACAGTCTTGCATAATATTCAGGACAAAACAGGTACTTACAAGCTGAGAGAGATTGTTGACGATAACCAGATACGTCCAGGCATTTTTTGAGCTAAAGTTTCCTTCATCGTAGACTCCACAAAGCTGACAAATCCTAATTTGGCAGGACAGAAATGATGCAAATGTTGTGCTTAAAAGCATCACATCAACATGTGGAACCATTAGTGTTGACCAAAGAAGCACTTTCACGAACAGAAATTATTTTTTTCATCAAAGAATTTTTCACAAAAATATTAAGCAGCATAACTGTTTTACACATCATTAATAATAATAATAATAATAAATGTTTCTTAGAATGATTTCTGAAGGATCAAGTGACACTGAAAACTGCTGAAAATTCAGCTTTTCCATAAAGGAATCAATTACATTTTAAAATATATTCAAATACAAAACTGCCATTTCAAATTGTAATATTATTTCACAATATTAATGTTTTTTTTATTGTATTTTTAATCAAATAAATGCAGCCTTGGTGAGCATAAGAGAGTTCTTTCAAAAACATAAAAAAAAATCATACTGGCCCCGAACATTTAAACGATAGTTTCTTTATATTGTGTAAACCCACATAAACACAATAAATATGTTAAATCTATATTATTAATCTCTACAAGAAACCAAATGAATGACACTTACAAAGCAATGACTGTAGTGACAGGTCTCACAACTGTGTACTGCAGAACTCCCAGTTTACATCTCAGCAAAAGCACTCTGTTAAGAAAAAAATCAGTTAAGGAAAATGTGCAGTTCTCAATATGAAAATAGAGAAAAATAGGCCATGAGAAAAATTGTTGCAGTATAAATGAATGTTTCCCTGGCACTGTATTACATGAATACATGACAGGCACTTAACAGAGCTCTACTGTTCTCTAAAGCATTTGTTTTTTTTTTAGTTAAAACACTGCTGGTTTAAATCAACAGACTTTTCACACATTACCACCACTGCCTAACGTAAATTTAAAAGCTGCTGCTGTCAGCAGCAATAGCTAAAAGCAGCCAACAACCTCAAGAAAGTGTTCACTCTGCAAGCAATTTAGAGGAAATCTCTTCCTGCTGTATTTAAAGACTTTCATATTCTTTTAGCACTTCAACTTTTTATTTCATTTCTGTTAGTTGCCAGGCTTTTCATCTAATATGCATATTCTATTTTAAATGTTGCCTTAATATTATAATTATTGTAGAAGTTCTAACAATTACAACACCATTGGTTTGACCTTTCAGTGTATTATGCAGCTTAAAGTTCCCTTAAATAGTTCATATTAGAAAATGTCCATTTATTGATAGCAGAACGATACAGATGTTACAAAAACAAAATGTTATAAATCACATTATGATAGATATATAATGAAATCCCAAAAGTGTCAGAAATTAACCATGAAGTTGTGTCAGAGTTTCATTTCTTTACCTATTAATATTCAATTTAACACATTTAAATAATGTATTTTCTATCATAATACACTTTGGGACCATATTAGACCTCTTGTACTAGAATCAAAGGAGGACAACAAGCGGGTTAACAACATTTATGAACACATTTGACAGTCAGCAGCTAAATATTTAATGCATGTAATTATAAAAAGACCTCTGACCCCTGATTTTTGAAGTTCCCATATACAGAGTGGAAGGACAACCAGGAGCAGCAGAATGTACAGCACCACCACCAGAGGCCGAATCCACCTCCTCCAGTTCCCGCATGTGCACGGCATCTTTCCTGCTGCCACGGATCTCTTACATTACACTCCGATTGAGTCTGACCCAGAGGCAGGGACAGATAATAGCCGGGTTAAGGTCTTGTTAGTTCTACTGCTGTGGTTAGGTTTAGATGCATATGATTCGTAAAGCCACGACTGAGATCTAGATGAAGCATGAGTGTTGTTCAGCGCGTCAAACAACCACCTGATTCCTCCCAATGCTTTCCGCTCCCACAAACATCGCTGCGTTCAAGAGCCGAGCGCGGCCAATATAAAGTCAGCGCACGATCATAATTTATCATCTTTTAGCAGATGTCATGTTACAAAACGCACATATGACTTCCAAAAAAGCGGACGAGAGCGAGAAGTTAATAAACAAAGCTGGTTAGAACTTCCTGTTGATCTTGTTGTCGCTATGGGTTCTTCGCCTGTTTTGTGAAACATTAGTATCATTCAGCGCCACCACTCGGATCGGAGAACACTTTCTTCTATAGGTTTTAACGGCAGTTTGCATCCTTGGTGTTGCATTACCGCCATCTTCTGGAGCTAATTACTTCCCATATACAGTCTCCTGTTTTTCATATTCTTGCTATTAGTCCCGTCTTTGTCAAAAAAATAAATCTAATATTGAATTCCTTGCCCGCTCCTGCTGCATTCCAGTATGTCCTTCAATCCATGTCTTTTACCAATATCATCCTTTGAATTGTATATTTTGTGCAATAGGCCTACACAAGCACATGTTACATTTGATTTTCAGGCACTGATCACAAAGTCCTGTTGGGTGTTTCCCTATCACACGAAGCTACTACTTAATTTACTGTGTCCTATTCTTAATCTGGTTAACCCACTTTTTATACTACCAAAAAGTAGTATACTTCAAGTTTATTTTAAGTAAAGTTCAAGAATACTTTATATAGTAAGTATACAAATATCAGTGTACTAGTAGTATACTTGTAAGTGTACTATTTCAATACTCCTTGGGACTAAATTGGCCCATTTTCTAATATATAAAAGTATACTTTTAAGTATAACAGTAGTACATTTTGAGTACACAACTAGTTTACATCAAAATGTTTAGTTTGTACTGCAACTATACTAAAAGTGAACTTATAGGTATACTGATAGTTTACTAATTAAATACTTGTAGTAGTAGCATTTTTAGTACACTTTGAAGTATAGTCTTAGTAAACTAGTAGTTTTATACTGCAAGTATACTCGTAAGTTTTCTTTAAGTGAACTTTACATCATACTTTAAGTACACTACTATGTCCCTATTTAGGTATTAATTTGTATATATTTTGTTACATGAATATCTGAACATACAAAACATCAAAAGAACAGGGTATCTGCTTGTAAACAAAAACATTTTATTCTAGCTTCATGCATTCTTTTTTTAAACACTTGAATGTGAATAAGTTTCATAAATAAAAAATAAAGAAATAAACAACATTTTGAACAAAAAGCTGAAAAAAGACTATGAATTGGATTCAGAACGATAATCAAAACGTAGATAGAGTCGATCAACACCCCAAATCTTGACAGTCAGTATTACCTCTTCATTGGTCGACATTTTATTTCATAATGTTACATAGTTTTGATACCGTTTTATGTCTGATGATCGTATTAGATTACGTGTGGAAGCATCTGTTGTTTCGGTTTCTTCTTCACTTGTGTTTTTTGGAAATTATGTACAGAAAATGTGTACTAGCACCCTCTACAGTATAACAATGAAAACATAGATTCTAGGAACACAAGTATAGCTCAAATATATTTAGACTTTTTCTAAGTATAAGTCAAGTATACTTAAATGTCATTTTAAGCATATTTCTGAGAAGTACATAAAAAGTAGACTAAAAGTATACTTTCCTATTTTTAGTTTAAAAGAAGTATACTAATAGCACACTTGAATAAACTTCTTTTTCGTAAGGGAATATAGTCTCTTCTCTCCTGTTTTCCCCTCTGCATTCCATTATACCAACTCTTTTCTTTAATGCATATAGATCTTTAACGCATATAGTCTTCATTTTAGTTCATGATAGGCGTGCAGAAACAATATTCGCCGCCGCATACAATTAACAAACAAAATTTATAAAAGGAGGAGATGGTCAGTGTTTTTTTTTTTAAATATATTGTTTCGACATGTGTAACTCGTTTCTTTGCAGCAAGAGGCTCATGCTTATATTCTCATATCCCATAGACTTTATACTAAACTTATCCATAAACTTATCCATAGCCTAATCCAATATTAACAGTGTTTTTTTTGTGTTTGTTTTTTTAATACAAGAAACAATATGATAGGCGTGCAGAAACAATATTCGCCGCCGCATACAATTAACAAACAAAATTTATAAAAGGAGGAGATGGTCAGTGTTTTTTTTTTAAATATATTGTTTCGACATGTGTAACTCGTTTCTTTGCAGCAAGAGGCTCATGCTTATATTCTCATATCCCATAGACTTTATACTAAACTTATCCATAAACTTATCCATAGCCTAATCCAATATTAACAGTGTTTTTTTTGTGTTTGTTTTTTTAATACAAGAAACAATATCAAAAGGAAGAAAAGGAAAATAAAAAAAGAAAAAGATAGAAAGACAAATTAGAACAAATAAAAATTACCAGGGGGAGGTAAGTATTAAAGTTCAAAACAAAGATACAAGATCTACATACATACATATATAAATACATACAAATAAATATATTATAACGTTCACATGCTTTCAAAATTCTTACCGCTTTCTTATTCAATGAGTCTCTGATTCTGTCAATATAACAGTTCTTCTGTGGCTTTATAGGTAATATTTTCACGTACACAATTTAGCAAAATCAGACAATGTTGTGTCTAATATATACCACAATATTAACTTCTTATTATTGAATTGTTGTAAATAAATATCACATTTGCAACTGGTCAGTGTTCAGAAAACGCTGGGAAATCACTTCATGTAGCCCCAAGAGTGATTACTGATAAACTGTCTGAAAAAAAGAAAGTCACGTTTTAAAGAAGAAAAAATCACCCACTGACTTTCAAAGCTGCTACAGAGTAACGACTTTCTACTTCGAGGACCTTCATAGAAATGTAGAGGAGTGAAAAGTACAATATTTGTCTTTCAAATGTAGTGAAGTTAAAGCCATAAGTTCCCAGAAAAAATAATACTCAAGTAAAGTACAGATACTCGAAAAGTGTACTTAAGTACAATACTCAAGTAAATGTACTTAGTTACTGTCCGCCTCTGATTAATTGTCATGTGTAGCTTGAAGCTAAGTGTAACTATAATTTCTCTGTTACCCATATATGATTATATGTTATGAAGTATTTTATCAAAAGAAATCACATAAGTTAATACAATTTTTAATTATAGTAATATAATTTATATCGGGATCAGAAGGATGTGGGTGGGCAAGCCATGTTGCCAGAGTAAAGTAATGCCACAACTTACACATCTGTGTTCAGATCTTCTTTTCTCATGACAAAATCAGTGTAATTACAATATGTCCATCCCCTACATGTAAGCTTTTCCATATTCCAAGCTTTCCTGATGTACTGGTGACTTCATGTGCCTGTGCGAGTCGTGAAAATTATGAAAATAAATCTAGGAATTATTGGATTGTTGGATTTCAAATCAGTAGGGGTTGAGGCATCAAAAGTAACTAAGTAACGAGATGTTTTATGGGTGGTAACTGTAATATTATTACTGAAATCTATTAGTAATTAGTTACACTACTAGTTGCTGCAAAAAGTAATATTATTACAGTAACTAGTTACACTCTTAAAAATAAAGGTGCTTCACGATGCCATAAAAGAACCTTTTTGTCTAAATGGTTCCATAAAGAACCTTTAACATCTGAAGAACCTTTCTGTTTCACAAAAGGTTCTTTGTGGCGAAAGAAGGTTATTCAGATTACAAAAAGGTAAGAAAGAGATGGTTCTTTAAAGAACCTTTGACTGAATGGTTCTTTGTGGAGCCAAAAATGGTTCTTCTATGGCATCGCTTGAAGAACCTTTTGAAGCACCTTTATTTTTAAGAGTGTACTAGTAACTATTGCCCTACATTCAAAATGCTAAACATATGAAACATGAATTTGAAAAGCTTGCGATACCATATATAGAATTAAAATAAAGAATGATACCATTTCTGTCATTCAACATGATCGTAAATAATTTTAGTAACCAGAAATGAAATTATATACTTTCTTTTCTCAGATTTTAATCATCTTTAATCATCTTTGAATCATTTTAATCAATGATAATCATCACTTAGCATTAATAGAAAGGAGACTAGTACATAATAAATTAAGATTAATAAAGATTAATATATTGAGCAAAACATACTTTAGAACTTTGGCCCTAAGAAGAAGTGAAGTGCTGTGCAAAACAAAAAGTGAAACTGCTCAGGCTGAAGATGCTTCACTAGATGGCGGTGTGTGGCAACACTTTCCATGCAGGACCATCCCAGTAATTCATTCGCCTGTTCCATATAAAGTGTTCCTGAACAAAAACCAGAGACTGTTTTCTTTTTTAACAGGAAGAATGCGCCACATGTTTTTGTTTGTTTTCCTGAACAACAGAACAGTCGTCAAATTACTGTTTCTAATTAAGATTCCTGGGGCGTGTGAGAAAAAAAGTTTTATTTATTTATTTATCCGTGGTAAACTAACTAATTGTGACAAATGCCATATCAGCATGAAAGTAGTGTTTGTATCCAGTAAAGAAGAGTAACACAGTACAGAACCCTAGATAATGTCTTTTTCTCAGTGGACTAGCCACTATTTTACTTTACCAGTATGTGCAAGTATAAAAGAGGTGTTAATACACACAGTAGGCTACCGTTGTCCTGAAAAACATTGTTTTAGTTTATGCAATTGATACATTTAAGTCAGAGAGCTCTTTTCTCTGCTATTTTTTTTATATATATTTAATAATCGAATGGTTAAAATCAAAATTGTGAATAAACTTGAGTGTGCAATGAAGAATAGCTGAAATTTACAAATTACATTTATTATTAGGTAGGCCTGATTTTAGCTCAAACAGTCTCCCCTTGTCAGATCCAGCAGTCCCGCAGAAGGCATAAGAGTGCAGCTTCACTAGCCTGTTTCAATTATCCACCAAATGTGGAAGAAGAGTTTAATTGTCTTTTACATGGAAAGTCAGCTATAGCTTGAACTTTCCATGATGAAGCAGAGCCAGGAACTTGACCTGTAAAACTCAATACTCATTTTCCCCCCCTCTCTTTATTTATTTATCTATTTATTTAATCTAGGAAGGAACAAACTGCAACAGCACATCAATAAAGTCAATGCATTATTTGTGGACCGAGGGAGATGTAGGCTAAAGTAGTCCTGAATACACGGAGGCAGAACTTTTCCTTTATGTCGCTGCACTGTCATCATACTGCCCCCCAGTTACAGAAATGTGATGGGACAGATTGTTCATGAATATTGTATTGATCCTTTTGGCTTTTATAAATTAGAAATCGCTCTTGCCACACTCGTGTGAGCGCCTTGTTGGATGACTTGGAGGGATAGCGCTGCAAAATGGCATGCGGGACTCTGCCATGTCGGGGCAGGGAAGACAAACAGGCGGTGTGTTTGAGAAAATTGGATACACATTTAAAGTTTAAACGCTGAGTGACGTCCATAGTTAACATCTCATGTGACTCCCAGCATGAGAGTTCTGCTTCTGTGTTGGTTTGGATTTAATTGTACGTGTTGGGCTAAGTGAAGAGAGTTACTCGAGTGTGGTTCATGGCTTTATGTCTTTGTACATGTGTGAATTTTGATCTTCATCATGAATTGGTGTCATTCTAGATGGATACCCTTAGGACAGAAAAAAATAGAAAATATATGTTTGATTGTTTATTAATCTCAAACATCTGGCCAACGATTTACGACAGAAATTGTGCACAAATTATTCTATCCAATCCTCTTTAGCAGTCAATTAAATCAAATACTCTCAGAAAATAACCATATATGGTAATATACAAACAAACATTAATACATATACCACTCTTACCACTTTGCTGCATACATTTCTGGCTGGTTTTGAAATCTCTTGCATGACAAATAAGGTTAGCTCATGCTCGTAAATAGAGGTGACTTCACTGCACGCTCTCACAGTTAAGACCAATTTATCCATAGATTTGATCCAAATGCCGCTGGTTTCTTGCCTTTTTTAAGTACAATATCAGTGGTGGTATGTAATATCTGAAATGTGTTATTAATATAATCCATGGCAGAGCACAGTCTTATGAAAAGGATACAGCCAGAGCTTATCTATGTTTGCTGGTATGGGGGGAGTTTGGCCTTGGAGAGCTACAATATCATGTTTTTCCTCAGAATATATATGTTTTGTTGAGAGACCTTAACTGAAGGCAGGATAAAGTATTATATTATATTATATTGAGGAAAGTAATGGAATCCTCCTAAATGAGTTAAATACAGCAGCAAAGTGATGTTTGATTTTTTTGTAAATGATCAAGTGATGTATATTGCATCAGCTTTTATTTATTTTGCTTCTTCCTTGGCAATCTCAGAGGTTCCCACCAAATTCCTCGGCCCTAAAACCATTCCTTCTTCTCCCTGAAGGCAGTTTCATGAGCACAAGAAAGAATATCTCAAACCTCGAAGTCTCATATTTTCACATTAATGTGATTTTAATAATTTGACAAGACTCTCAAAACAGACGTGTCTCTGTCCTCTAAATTCAATATCTAATTTCATGTGTGATAAAGAACATCTTAAAACAAACAGAAATATATATTTATAGTAAATTATTAAGTCCATGCTTGTTTTGGCTGGTGGAGTAGGTTTATATTCAGCTTAGATAATTGTGTTGCAGTGATTTTATAACGATCAAGAAAAGATTAGCATTAATAATAGAAATTTGTAACTGTTAGCACATATAACTACAAATAACAAATAATGTTCTTTTCAGACGAATCATGTCTGATACCAGACCAACAATTTGTCTATTGTGCTTATAAATATGCATAATCTCCATTATATACACTTCTTTATTTACTTAGAAAAATCCACACAAGCAAATAAAAAACGCACTTATTTGTACAAACCAATATCAGACTGATAGAGTACTTTTGTCCAAATAAACACTTGCTAAACTGACATTGTAGACAGATGATGGTATAAGCTCCACAGTTGACATCTAATCTTCTAGTATGCCCTGTTCACATCCTCTGGGTTGACACAGATGACCCAGAGGGGCCGTGTTGCCTGGTGGGTCAAAGTACATCACAAATCACTCCCAAACTAGAGCTTCTTCCCAGGCCAAAAACAGACAGCTGTCACAAGGCACCTCACTTCTTTTAACACTGAAACCTCATTACACTTACAGATAAGATAACATTGGCTTAAGTGGTGGAATCAATAGTCTGGTCCAATACTCTTAAAAATAACTAGCAGCTTATTTAGAAATTTTAACTGATGCTATAACAATCTATGAGAAGAAATGTGTTGTTTTAACCAGTCATTCATGATATGTAAAATAATCCATAGTTTATTCACTGCATAGCATATAGAGTAAACAGAGCTGTTTGTTTGTTATAGTGTAATAAGTTTAAATTCTTAAATATATATATATATATATATATATA
>NW_015505434.1:795563-823063 GCF_001515645.1 Sinocyclocheilus grahami
TAACAAGACCCATGTAGGTCTCTGTCAGAATGTGTATAATGTCATTCATATTAGTTTCAAATTACATCAATAAGAAAATTGACTTCTTAATTCCTTATACACTACCATTCAAAAATTTGGGTCCAGTAGGAGTTTTTGTAGTTTGTTTAGGGAAAAGCTGCATTTGTTTGATGAAATATTTTTACAATTTCAAATAACTGTTTGAAAGGTTCAGCATTTATTTGAGACAGAAATCTTTACAGTTTATTTTGATCCATTTAATGCATCTTTTTTCCCGAAGAAAAGTATTCATTAAAAATAATAATAATAATAATAATAAAATTAAATAAGATGAATAATCTTACTGACCCCTACTTTTGAGCGGTAGTGTATGTTTTTGCAACAACAATAAATATTTCAACTTAAAATACAGATGACATACAAATACTGAGGCCATTAAATATTAATAATATTAATCTATGCAAGGTTAATAGCATGTATGAGTTATGTTCACAGAAAATTCACAGTGTCAAAAAAAGCAAAGACATGTTTGTATCTCTTGGGCGTTTTTGTTTTGATTACAGAAAGATAACACAGAATTTGTTGCAGTTGGATGAATTCCTAGAAATTATTCTTAAATCCCAGCAAGTTTCATTTGCCTCCTTATTGCTGGAACTGAATCCAGCTGGTTCATTTCACATTTGCTGTATTATGTTCACGTTTTGATTTGTAATTTAATTCTGAGCTTATATTTTCACCGTAAACAAGCATATACACAATAAACTTAATTTGGCATTCAAACACAAAGGCATACCTTCATTATCTTCCTACCCCACTAAATAAACAGAAGTGACGTCCAGCGCACAATATGATTCACTTAACAACTTAATAAAGATTGAGACATGTAGCGGCCTGGAAGTTCCTGTTTTACAAACTAGCCTGGCTTAAACTTCCATAACTGCATTCAATGTGCTAACAATAACAACCGGACACTGAATTTGAAGGATAGGCTGCCTCCTCAGCGGCATGCTGGGAGTTTCTTTGGCAAAGCTCATAGGAAGGAACACAGAAAACACAGATTGACCCTCGCCACTTCAATCTTCCTTTCTGTAACTTCCTTTCATGTCGGACAGTGACGATCCAGAGCATGTTCATAGTGTAGCATTTACATAAGGAAAACATGTCAAGCTCCTGATGAGGGTTAATTTGAAGCTGTTAGGTTCAGCTGCATCCTGTTGCTGTTGGTCTTCACTCCCACCACTTCTCACACAGCAAAACAACCCTCTGAAAGTCTGGGAACAGCTGCTGTAGGTCTATGGGAGACTTTAAATATATCAGGTCCATTGTCTGGTCTGAAGCTATATAAAAAAACAGCCTGATACTGCGCCGAGCACAGGAACTTTAGTTTCATATGAATGGTTACAATGTTTTCCACCTCAAAGTTTGACGCTGGATGATGTCCGCTTTTATAATGTGTTTTAAGCATGTAGGCTGACTGGAGTGAGTCCTTCACCTCTCATTCACTGTATTTACGAAGGCTTCTGTCGGTATTGAGGTTGGCGGGCTCATGGTTTTTGCACTGAATGCTAGTGCCGTTCATTGGGCCTGAGCTGGACACCTGGTTCTTGGTGTAACACCAACAGCACAAGCAGGACTGAAATAATGATAAAGAACAAAGAAAATCATTTGATTGTACCAACATAGGCTCACTGGAAAAACATACCTTGATTTTTGCTAAACTCCAAAAATTTACTTTTACATTCAATTCACAGCACTTTCTAGCTGAAATGAAAACTAAAGGCAATAAAGCACATTTTCACACATTCATTATGATTACATTGGCAGATTATCAATGAATAAAGACTTTTTTTGTGTGGTTCCTTTTATAATATTATTTTATGACCCCAAAACACTTTTACCATTGAGTATGATTTGTAAACCAATACATTTTGATGTTGTATTAAATAACCAGCTCTATATGTATGGCTTTTTTGACATAGTAAGCTTGCTCGATAGCTCACCTGGTACAGCATTGCATTTGCAATTCAGAACGCTGGGATATGAGTGCGGTAAAATACAAGTCACGACACCCGATAAAACAGCTTAAAGAATTATAGAAGTAAGCTAAAATGGCATGGTTGCTTTAGCAGATGTGTTTTTATCTAATGTTTGCTTTTGTTAACACTGTTAGGTTTAGGGTAGGTGGTATGTTATTTTCAAACACGATAAAGCATTAATCTTTTAGCGCCACTCACTGGACATTCAATTTTCAAACTGCTGTGATGCTTAGAACAGCCAACAGAATAAAACGTTGATAGATTTACATTCATCTGTTTCAGAGACTCACTTGAACATATGCTGTTTAGCGCCACTCATTGGGCATTTCCATTTGAAAGTTCCATGAAACATGCAAGGAGCAATTTACTGTAATATTATTTTACAGAAATGTTGCTACAGGGACATTTTTCTAATGAGGTTTAGATTTTAAGTTGTACACATTGTATTGTATTGGAGGTGAACGAGTTTAAATGAATCCGAATTTCTTATCTGCAGCACTAAGTTTGACCCATAGTAAATCAACTTTGAATATTTCTCTTGGACCCACACCATCTCTTGCACAAATCATCAATTTGCTTGTATTTAGGCCCATGAACTTTGAGTTGTTGTTGTTTTGCTTTGTCTCGCAAACACTATCTTTGGGATCATCCTCATTACTCAAAAGCAGCCCACTTAGGGTTTGACATCATTATCGGTAAACTGTGCTCAGTAAGGGCTGGGCATGGCTTATCTCTCTCTGAGAATGACTCACAGGACCCTAAACATCTGTCTCTGTAAATCAAGCGTAATTTGCTGATAGATTGTTCTGTTGTGGCCATTTTCAGATTTTGCGAAGACGTTCTGCATTTGCAATGGCAGGTAAATGAAGGAAGCAAGCAGTTTTAAACTCACCTTAAAGCAATTATTGAACTTCTTGCTCACAAAGTAGAGAATGATGGGGTTGATGCATGAGTTCACAGTGGCCAAGTTGATGCCAAAATAATCCATGATCAACAGGAAGCTGAAAGTTTGGACACTCATTTAGTTTTGTTGCGTATCCAGTTCTGCTCCTGAGTTTACATACCCTTTGCATAATCTACAAGATCTTTATTTAAATTTTTTTTGCTAAGAAAGACCATAAAAACCTAAAAACATTTATATATTTATATATACTTTTTTTTAAATGCTACAAATCTTACAGTCTCCAAGGGGTATGTAAACTTATGAGCACTTACTGTATAAACACTTTAGAGTACAAAATATAACTTTTACTTCAGAAAAAAATGACTTATGCACAAGCAGTACAAGCATGTAAGGTATAAAATAAATCAGTCCACTGTTAAGAGTCCAAATTGGCAAAGGCTCACTCACTTGAGTAGGTCGCAACGTCTTTCATCATTTGGAACATAAACCATTTTCTTCAACAGTCTACTGAGATGAAGAGGGAACCAGCAAAGAGCAAAGATCAGCACTAAACAGAAGACTGCTTTAGCCACTTCACGCCGCTGCAGAGCATAAACAAGCCATTAGAACAGCAGTATGTTCAGTGTTATATAATATACTCTCATATTGTAACTCCTCTATAGCTTTCAAAGGCTTTACTCACAATAGTGCATACAGGACAGGTTAAAAAGAATATTATGATATCATCTAAGCGTTCATAAAGACAATAACACACAGAACATATTCTAAATGCAAAAGCCTTTACTGTTCAGCAATTATTAGTATGTTTTTATCATACAGACTTGGATGTTTATGATCATTAGTAATAAGGACTTATTCTTACCTGTTTAAGGTGTTCGCTGAGGACAATCCGAAGGCTTCCATTTCTGCGGTTGAGCATTTCACATGTCATGAGGGTGTAGAAAACAGCTGTGCAGGCCAGCGGCACGCAGAAGTAAAAGCCAAATAACCACCAGTCTTTCCAATTTACATAGAACTGAGAGAAGATAAAACACATAAACGCTATCCATTATGTGTACAGTAAACAAACACAGTTAATATGTCATGAAATAAGATAATTTAAGGGCTGAGTTGTCATAACAATTTTTAAAATCCTTTTTATATGATAATACCAACTTAGTTTAAAATAGTTAATTTGCAGGAGTAAAAGTAACAAAAATGGCCTCAGAAGATCACAGCATTGATTTAATGGTGAGCTTAGACCTTTGATGGATGTTTAGAAGCCAGAAGAGCAATGAACCGGTAAGAAAAATAAAGAGATGATAACGATAAAGATATTCAATTCTACTGTTTGAAATTTTGCGGTCAGTAAGAATTTTAGCTGATGTACTGACCCCAAACTTCTGAATGGGGCATATGTTAGCTAAATAGTCCATAAAAAGTAGTGGAAACTCCTTTTAGGAGTCCCTAGCATAACTGTTATGCATAAAAAAAGGTGAACTCAACACAATGTTAATTTAATTTTTATAATTGAATTGTGCTGTGTTGAGTTTGTTTGAATTGTCTTTTGTTTCTGTGATTAATGGCAGGGTTCATATGAGATAATGAACTCTGTTTCTCATCTACACATATGGCTTTGCTTGAGAGAGATACATCAGCTTGTAATTGCACTCATGGTCTGCTATCAATTTACTTCTTTGGACTGAAACAAATGGAAAGAAATCTCCAGATATCGCCTGCACGGGGCAACTGAAGGTAACTCAAAGGGTTTACTCTTATCCTCTGTATTGTCTGTTATTTACTTAAAATGTTCTTCCCAGGTTCAAAGTTTGTAAAAGATCACAGAAATAGTGCACGGCATCCTGCTCGGGGTCAACCGGACAGGATGCACTGTTTATTACAAAGTGCTTGAGTGTTTATGCGAATGAGGGGAAAAGACGTCTGCATGACATCCATCCGGTTAAAGCGTACCATCATGAAGTCAGTTTCAGGCTTGAGCATGCAAGTGCGGTAGGTTTGGTTCTTGTAGGTAAAGGTGACCATGTTGAAGACCACTGCCTCTGGCACAGCCAAGATGATGGACATGACCCAGATGGAAAAGATCTCAATGGCAGTAAAGAGGGGAATGCCGACCCCCTGCACTCTGCTCCAGGATGCTACAGCCCTGTACCTGAGCCACAAAAGGTACAACAAATTAGCAAAACTCTCAGACGATTGCTCATCTGTTTCAACATTTCAAAAAAGAGAAATATCATTGAAGCTCTGCTTCATGTGCACTAAACATTTCTGTGAATGACCCCAGAGAAGAATGTAGAGTCTTCAACACCATCTTTGTTTTATGTCAACACCTGCAAAGCTCGACTGATCAGATTCCTGATGGGAAAGCTTTTGTAAAAATATCACTGCTGTACAGCTGTGTTTTTGTTACAACATTCAGCTACTGGTTTATAGCTACCATATGCTTAAAGGTTGATCTAAGATTAATGAAAGGACTGCTTTGCATTTTAATATTCATATTACTAAAATGCTCACAGATATACTTCAGCTGTTTGTTTGGTAAAGTCACTGGTTTGCCTGGCTGCTTGTTTCCCTTTGCTCAAAGTTATGTTTGCTTGTTTGTTTCATTAATATCTTTTCTCTTGTGGGTTTTTCTGTAAAACGGTGCATCAAGATTTTATACATAACTATATATATTTTTTATGAACCATTTGAATATTCCTGTTTAACAACAATGTGGCATTTATATTTCACTAAGTGGAGATGTTATCCACTTTGCCAACACTCAGACGGATGAGAAAGACATGATATGTAAGTTCACGCAACATGGGGAACACGATTCGGACGAGATGTGCTGAACATTTCCTCGGCATGATTCACAAACTAATTGAAAGCGGCTGTGCTGTTGTAAAATTAAGGCCAGACGTTTGATTCAAGTGATTCATTCTTTAAAAATTGCGACAGGCTGCTAGAAATTTGTGGCTCAGATTTGCATTTATAGTGCTGACAATGAAAAGTATTTTACTCAGAAAAAAAAGAATATTATTGTCTGAAAGAATATAAGAACATAATATTGTCTGTTTCTGCTTTTCTTTTTGTATATCAGAAGGAGTTCACATTATGTTGAGGTAATTTGTCAAAAGGTAATTTAATTTAATTGGAGAGGGCTCAGAAAATTGTAATAAATAAACAATGGTGAATAAATATAATAGAAAGAATTTAAGTTACTTGACAAATGACCTCTTTGCATTTTGTGTTAATAAAATTTGTAATAAACATGTATGTGATTGCAGATAGATTCCATATTACTTAGTATTTAGTTATCACTGATACAAATATTGTGAAAAAGTATTCCTTTTTTTCTATTATAATGACTTATACAATAAAATACAAAATAACTTGATAAGTAGAGAAGTGAAAGATTAAAACGTGTCCCAGCTTCTGACCTATAGGTCTATCCCTGAGCTCAACAGTGAAATCTGAACCCCAACCTCACTGTGACCCAAAGTTTAAAGGTCAAATTAGAGAAGGTTTTGTGGGCAAAAGGGTTTACAAGCTTTATTTTATTTTAGAAAACATATGAGTATTTGGAGAAAAAATTAGCTTTTGAATAGCAAAACACTAAAAGTGGTCAGTATTTCAACATTTTGTTTGATTTTGTTTTCAATCCGTTCACAGAGCTCCCCCAACATTTTCAATGTCTCACTAATCAAACCCACCTGATTCAGACCTGAAACGGGTCTGTCAAGAACTGCTTTTGTTTCTTTCTTTTTTTTTTAGATTATGGATATAATTATATGTTAGCAATTATATATGTACACTTTGACATCAAAATAGTGAAGCTGTGATTTACCTGTCCACGCTCAAAGCACACAGATTGAGTACTGTAATCCCAACAGACGCTTTCTGGAGGAAAGGCACCAGTTTACACAGGAAGAGTCCAAAAGAGCTGTCATCAAATGGCCATTTTGTGAGAAGTAGCTGCAAGAAAAATAGAATCATTCATGACTATGATTCCTCAGCCATATGACCCACAAGCTAATCGTTCACTCTAGTAGAATAAATTAAATGTGGAGGAATTGAGCAACATGTTCTTACTTATGTTAAGTGCATATCTCTGGGTGTTTATTTATATGAAAGAAAGAAATGGAGATGTTTAACCAAAATTGAAGCAGTCTGGAATTTGCTTAAATAAAGAACAGATTTTTTTGTTTTGTTTTGTTTTGACTCTCTGTTCCCATTTTTGACCTTAAGGGCACACATCTTGTCTTGATGAAATGGCTTCAGAGCCGTTTCAATGGTTGCCCAGGCACTTTCTTGGTCGTTGTATACTTTTGCTTGTCTTCACCTTGCAAGACTCCAGTAGAGATGAAAACAAAAACCTCCTGTCTCCTCTTTTGTAGTGTACACCTTTTTTGTAATGACATTTGCCTCATCATAAGTGTTTTTTGGGGGGGGTTGAACTTCTGCAATGTCTCATCATTTAAGTGGCCTTGACAAGGTTCTCTGAGAGGACCTTGCCTTTTGTTAAGCAGGAAAAGTATGTGGATTATGCTCAGGTTTAGAAAGGAAACTCCTCACGGGTGTATCCTGGCCCTGTTTGTATGCGGAGTGTTGAGTTTAATCAGTGGCACAGCTGGAGAAGTGTGTTTGTATGTGTATTTGATGTATAGTAGAAGTCAGTGGTCTGGAATGCACACAAAACAAGTATATGCGCCACAAAACAAGACATGCTAAACATCACACTTCCATTTTAAAACATTTATGTTTTTTTTTTTTCATGTGAGCTTTCACTTGATATTTTCCATCCTAATAGAGCAGCACACGAGATCTCTGATCACGAAACTCTTAAGAGTATGTTCATCTGACATCTCCACCCAATATCCCAAAAGTCTCTCAAAATGAATTTTGTAAAACATAATAACAGACTTTATGAATGCTGAAAATTGGAAGACAAACATTCAGTGCTAAACTCATTTCAGAGAGCGTTTTGACTTTATAAATTGTGAAGACGGACTACAGATAGGAAACGTGGCATGAGTCAGTGATGAGAGGGGGGGGGGGACTTTTTCAAGAAACTTTTTCAACCTTTTTCAAGAAAAGTTTCAGTATGACTCCAAAAATGTCATGTGGTGTATCCATCAAGTAAAAAGTATCTTCAACAACAAAACATAAATAAATAAAATTGCATTTTAAAAATGTACACAAATAAATATTATTTATATAATATTAATATTAATAATATTTTGTACACCTTGAATACATGTGTGTTTTTCCTTTTAAATATCAATTTTTTTTTATTTTGAATTATTCATTCATAAATGTCAGTGAATTTTGGGGGGTCACACTACATGACATTTTACAACATGAACTGCATTGCCATAAAAAGTAAAATTATCTTGAATGTTTGGATAATTATACCTTGTCACACAGTCATGAGGATAAGCAGGAGTCCTCTATGGAATAATTTCCTGTTTTATGTTTTTTTTTTAAGTCTGCTTGTTTGGACCACATGTTTTTTTTATTTTTATATTGGGCCACATGATTTTTATTAAGCAGAGAAGCATAAAATATTCTTTCTTCTATCCCATAAGAAATAATAAGATGATGACGCCAAAATACTTTTTAATCATTTCATTTTTTTTTTATATGTCTTGTTTCTTCATAATGATATCAGGACGGTTGTATGACCTTGACATTTTTTGAGCATATTTTTCATACAGAAATTCAAAATATGCTCTTTACTGAAGAAGTGTATTTAAGTCATTGTATGTCTGAGTTGCATATTTCATCTGTTTTTGAATAAATTAAGAGAACATTACATCATTGATCCATTTGCTAACACAGGCCTCTGTTCATTGTCAAGTACTATGTTCACTGATGAGCTGAAAATTAGACAAGGAACTTTGGCTTGTGATGAAGCACTATAGTCAGAACAGGGCTGTTCGTTTGGATGACCGCCCTTCAATCCCCTGTTTATTCTATCAGGCCATATCCCTGCTGCACTCATCACAAAAACCTCAGTAACCGTAATAGGATGGCCCTAGAGATAAACTCTGGATGACCGTATATAATCGTACGCCCCTGCCCTGTGCATCTAAGCCCCCTCCCAACTTCCTCTGCCAGCTCATTCTCCCTTCCTGTGCTCAAGCTGTCTCTTTTGTATTGTACTCTGTAGGCTGGTCTGTTTTATGAAAAGTACCCTTTGAGAGCAACATGATGTCATGCTTCCTATCAATTGAAAACAATGAAGAAACAGATCTGTGCCTACCTTGTAGACATTGATAGGGATGTCTATGGTGATGTAGATGAGGTCTCCAAGAGCCAGGCTGGCGATGAGGGCGTTGGGTCCGTTCCTCATACACTTGTTTTGGTAAATAATCCTCAGCAAGGTGGCGTTACCCACCATGCCCACCACAAACACGGCACAGGAAATAATTGTGTTAATATACTTAAAATAGAGCTTGATGGAAGTGGGATCCTTGCAGGATGGAGGCCCCTTCACTCTGGTTTTGTTATCCAGCAGGGCTTTTCTGGTGGAGGGCTGGAGACCTTTATGCACATTGATTTTGGAGGTAGTAAAGTTTTGAAGGACTTCCTCTGTTCCATTAATGTGACATATTCCAACAGTGGCCAGGACGGCCATTAGCAAAAGCAATTGTAGTGTCGTAATGCCCATTGCAGAACACAGTTCACTCTTTGATTTCCAGATGAGGCGATAAGAGTCTGATTACAGCTATTTAGCACAGCTGTGGGATAACAAACAACAGGACGGACATCAAAACCACATGTCGTTAAGCAAATTGGAGTTCAGTTTGTCGCAGCTCGAGCACACAAAATAAAGAGACATACGACGCAGGCCTCAGAATAAAACAAAATCAAAGAGAATTACTTAAAAGTATAACACTAGATCTGCAAAACTTCAAGACAACTTCAAAAGGGATTTAGTAGAGGAGCACAGATGGAAAGTGCCAGTGCGAGTTACTGTCACGCTAGAGGGACGAGACATTGCCTTTCCTGTCATTCCCGGCAAGTACCCATCAATGCTGGCATGGTGCTAGTGGCACAGCATCAAGCTTTTGTTTTTTTTATTTGTAATTTTTAAAATGTGCCCGTTGCACGGCTTTCATCAGTTTGTTTCCTCAACACACATTCCCGCTTTGGTTTGCATTTGGCATTCATAAGGGCAGTTTCCCCAAACTTAATAAAGATGTCACAATATGCATTTCACAATATGTAGTTTTCTAGTATTATTAAATTCAAAGACAACTGCTTAATAACAATTACATGGTTTTATATCCTTCAGATATAATTTTGGTAATAATAACGTTTGCTAACATCGGTTAACTTAATAAAATGGCATGAACTAACAATGAAAAATAATTAATTAATTTCAACATTTACTGCATTACTAAAATCAAAAGTTGTATCTGCTAGTATTTGTTTAATGGATCTAAGCTAACATGAACTACCAAATGAACTGTTATGATGTTAACAAAGATGAATAAATACTGTAACAAATGTACTAGTTAACTAACATTAACTAATAGGACATTATTGTATAGTGTTACCAAATTTTCCAATAACTGTAAGCTTCATATTTTGACATTTGACTGAGAATAGCATTAAAATGTCTATTATTTTATTTAAAAAAATTATTTGAATGCATTTCAAATAAATGCAATAAATCCATAACAAACATAGCCTATTTGTACACGAGAATCACAAGTGAGAAAAGTTAATCAACTCTCATCTTGTTTGGAATCATTTGAAACCCCCTTTCATTATCTTGACAGCAAAGGAACACTTCTGAGCCAAGATGTGTTTCCTGTTCAAAGTCCCTGCCACCACCTGGTACACAAGGAACTATTTAGTAGACAGCCCTTCAAGTAGCATCTCAGTTTAGCATCAGCTAGGCACTAAAGGGATCCTTAACGGCAAGTAAACTGCTACACTAATGAATTATAAATGCCTCCTGGTTTTTCACCTACCGCTCCTTAAATGTCTGCCTTCCCCAGGATCCCGTCAGTCAGTCAGTCAGTGAGTTAGTGAGACGAATATTCGGCTAGAGCCCCCCAGACATCTGTGTGGTATCATATGAGTAATTAACCAACTATCAAAGTGTAGTACGATCCCATTTGGACGCCACGACACACCAAAGCTGCTGTGAAGGGGCTGCGCATTCTGTCTCTAGCTTTTCCTGTGGAGAGTTGCTGTATGTGTGTGTGTACGTGTGTGTACGTGAGTGTTTAAGAGAGAGCACTTTGACGGGGTGGGATTGCAATTCTCCACCTCCCCCCTCGGCCGGGAGGGGGCCCCCAAAGGAAACACCGGCGCTTGGTGAGGCACAGCCTGCCTGACTGTCTACAGTCAATCGAAGCATCAGGAGGAATTACAAATCCTCTCCTGAGGTTTGCCTTCTTTCTCTCCCTCGATCTTTGTCATTTTCTTTCTCTCGCCCTGACAGAACTTCTGTCACCTTGTCATAACCTTCTCCCAAATGATCAGCAGCGATATTTGCATCTGACAAACTCACCAGTCCTTTCCTTTAGATGCGATACTGGCAGCTATACAGGAGGGGATGTGGAAGACGGCGGTTGGATCGAGAGCCAAATATCCCTTGAACTTTCTATACCCGAAAAATCACAGTGTGGGTGGTCAGACTCAGGGGAAAATGTGACTGCTTATGTGAACATAAAAGCCCACATAAGCCTTTGGTTCAAGTCTGCTTTACCAGCCTTACATAAATTGAATCTATTTTGGATTCTTTTTTATTATGTGCCCTGGGATCGTGACTTCAAGAAGGTCGATTGGAACAACAAGCTCATATAAAGTTCCTGGCTGACTACATCACTGTCCATTATGCAACCTATAGGTCTATGCCTAGTAAAATGGGCCATTATCAATAAGGGGTCTAAGTGCACGAAGGCTGCTATCAGTACTGCAAATAAGCACCTAAATAAGCTGATGCAGCAAAGGTGAAAAGGTGATGTTTTATATAGCAGTGCCAGTGCCTCCTCATTGCAGCTGCTTTATCAAGCTGTGTTAAGATGTGGAGGTTTATCGTCATTTTCCATTGTATGCAAGGTTTGATTGGCCATCTCTGACAACATCTAGGCTGTCCCACTCAAAGAGATTTATTTACTAAGCACTAATTGGATTGTTGCCTTCATATCTAATGAAATATTTTAATTAAATCAAACATGTGTTAATATAATCATATGATATATTATGTGCGTTATTACCTGTCAAATCAGATTTTGGCAGAAAGCAATGCTTTAATGTATAGTTCATTACATTTCATTTATTAAAAGTTTTTTTTTATAAAGTCAAGATTTAGAGTTTTTCCATGCATACACACACACACACACACACACACACACACACACACACTACTGTTCAAACGTTTTGGGGTCTGTATAACATTTTTTATTTTTTTTTAAAGAAGTCTCTTATGTTCACCAATACTAAATTTATTTGATCAAAAATATTCTGTAAAAACAGTAATATTGTAATATATTCTTGCAATTTCAAATAACTGCTTTCTATTTTCAGCCATTACTCCAGTCTTCAGTGTCACATAATCCTTCAGAAATCATTATTTTATGCTGATTTGATGTTCACACAAAACATTTCTTATTATTATCACAATTCCAGTACTATTTCGATAAAATTATATTTTGTGTAAACTGTAAACTGAAAATAAGTTTTTTTTTTTCAGGATCATATCATATCATATATAATTTTCATATAATTTTTTAAGATGATAATCTTTGATTTCCTAGAGTTGAATATTTTCCTTCTTTATTTGATATCTGGCCTTTTTTTTAATTATAGAGTGTTTAAGTTTGTCACACTTTATTATACCATCAGAAATGGTTTATATTAATAAACAACATTATTCTCACAGGGAACATAGCAGCAGTAGTCAATCCTAATAAACAAACGTACAAAGACTAAAAAAAGACAGTTTAAAATGTTCACAAAACAACATATATTATTCCTTTATAGTTCTCCTTTGTCCATCTAGCTCATATTCTCATCACGTTTCCATGTGGCCAGATGCTATGGGCAGTATAATTCCCCCTTTCATTCCATTTGTACGTGCATCTTTTAATTGGAGTGTTCATTTGCAGCAAATCAGCCTGCTTAGTATTAATTGTGACTTAATTGGGTAATACTAATATTTATTGCCATTCAATTTTAAAATGATTGTGTTTTCTTTAATTGTAGGCATGAATTTATAATAGCTCTTGAATAAGTCATGGTCAACAGTGGCATATATTTTATTAATCGTAACGTGATTTGCTGACAGGATCCTTTTTCACAGAGTCCCTCAAGTGTGCCGGTAGTTTCAATGGTGTCACAACTTTTGGGGGAAAGGGAGAGCGAGAACGAGAGAATATGCGTGTGAGAGAGAGTTGAGTTTGGAGTCTTTGTTAATCAAGACATTAATATATAAAATGATGAAACCTTTACCTGGTCCCAGTTGTTTTGGGCTTTCATGTTGTTGTGCTGTTGTTGTTTGGGCTCTTCATCTGGTATTAATAGCATTCTGTCTGAACTCAAAGATGGCAGGCTGCCTAGTAATTCATATGCTTGTTCTCTGATGGCATCTGTGAAAATGTGCTCCGTGCATATTGGTACATACCCTGTGGGAGGGAGCAGGAGCTCAAACCTCTGACTGAGTGGGATGTACGCGGTTTCGTAACTGGGACACTTGCACCAAAAACAAAAGAGAGAGAGAGAGAGAAGAAAGATTGGGAAAGAAGGCCAGATTGATTGTCTGTGTGGTGACTGTGATTGACATGCTGACACAGGGTGGGTAATGATGGGCTGCAGAACCAGTTCAGAATAGTTCGTGTTGTACTGAGGATTAGATTATTGTAAGGAGTCATATAGTATATAAAATATTTCACACAAAAAAGTTAGTGAATGTCTGAGCTTCTGGTAAAGTAATGTGGATTTATACTTGTAAAAAGTACCATAAAATATCACAAAAGTAGTCATATGAGTTGTGTGCTATATTCCAAGTCTTCATTTTGTGTTATAAACAGTACATTTTTGAGCCTTGTTTGCTAACTATCATCACCTCTGTCATACCATTTGCAGGTCAAATAATTTCATACAAGTATGAAATGATATGTTTCTCACAGAAATCTATCATGTGACTTCATAAGAGATGGACTATACATTCTGAATCAACCTAAACACATTAGGTTATACAAATAAAATAAAATAAAAAGGTTAGATCAGGTAGAAATAGCTTTTTACAAATGCAGATTGCTACCTTTTATTTTGTAGCGCAAAAGTCATTTAGACTAAGTGCTGTTTTTGCTCATTTTGGAGTTTGGAATAAAATAAAATATGTATTTAAAAAAATACAAAAATGGTATTAATCACGACCCACTTTTGTGGGCTTTTTCCACACACTACTTTGCTTAACATCTCTTATGTTTCATAAGAGATGTTTCAAAGAATGAAAGACTCTAGCAGAGAGAAAGATTAATAGTGCCTTTTGAAATTTTGATATGTTTCTCACAGAAATCTATCATGTGACTTCATAAGAGATGGACTATACATTCTGAATCAACCTAAACACATTAGGTTATACAAATAAAATAAAATAAAAAGGTTAGATCAGGTAGAAATAGCTTTTTACAAATGCAGATTGCTACCTTTTATTTTGTAGCGCAAAAGTCATTTAGACTAAGTGCTGTTTTTGCTCATTTTGGAGTTTGGAATAAAATAAAATATGTATTTAAAAAAATACAAAAATGGTATTAATCACGACCCACTTTTGTGGGCTTTTTCCACACACTACTTTGCTTAACATCTCTTATGTTTCATAAGAGATGTTTCAAAGAATGAAAGAAATAAAATCAAAACAGAGCTGGAACAACATGAGAGTTTAATCTGTGTTCAACTGTGAACGGCAGAGAATTATTCAGGCTTCAGAAGAAAAGTTTCACCATCATCACTTTGTCCACTCAACTATTTTTTGTAGAAATGGCATGATTTATGAGGGATCTGGAAAAGTGTTCACATTAGTCGTTTGGCCATGACACCAGAAGGTCTAAGGTCATGTGAAGTGTCCCTGTTATCTGTTCTGTATTACAATTGAGACACAACAGCGCAGACAGACAGTTATGCTCTAGATTATGTTACTGCATTTAAAAAAAGCACTTTTTAAACAGGAACCATTTTAATGGGCTAAAGCTAAAGCCAAATAATTTTAGATGATGATTTATGTCTTATTGTAAATCTTGTTGTATACTTTTATGCATTTTAGTCTTTGAAAATGGCTGTGGTTTCATATAATAACTTAATATATGGTTACAACAACTTCAACAGCATAAAAACAAAAAGTTCTTATTTATTTACATGTGTTTATAGGTCAGCTGGACACTGCTATAGTCAGGGGGGTGTTAGGACAATTCCAAGGGCCTGACTAGGGAGAGGGGGCCCGAACACGATTTCTACTGGGAGGGGGACCCCCCCCCACCCCCACCCCCTAGAAGATGATTTATATATGCAGTTCACAGGGCCCAGAAACCATAGCGGTACCCCTGGATGTAGTCAACATCGTCGAGTGAGTCACATTTGAGGAACTTTGTTGTTAGCATTGTGTGTCCAAACTAAATTAACATAAAACAAATATTATAATCTGTCACATTAGCATTTTATCTGTAGCTTTTGAATTGTGTTAATGGCCAAACTCCTTATGGGCAACATAGAAAATGACGAGGTAACTGATAGCACAAGTCTAAAAAAAGTCAGCAGGGCTCGAAACACATTCCTGAAGCACCCCTTGCCTAATCTGCCTTTGTCAGACATGCTCATTGCGAGAAGCGATAAGGTCTGAGCACACTCTATATCTGGGGCATGCTTGCTGCATAAGCTCTTGAATAAACACTCGGGGGACATCTTGGACTTAATAACCGCTCATCCTCCAGAAAACTCTTTCTAAACTTCTATTTAGCAGAGGCATCAGTCATGTTTGCCAAAAATCCGAAAGTTTGGAAAACACAAGCTTTTGTTTGAAATGAAAATTCAAGAGTCTAGAGAAAAGAAATGAATTATTCCTTTTAGGAGGAGTCAGAAAGGTGGAGCATGAACTAGCAAAGCAAGGAAACGCTTCACTCTATCTGTGCCAGCAGAGGCTTTATTTATTTTGCAGATAAATAAATGAAGGACTAGTTCATTTAATTTTGTCCAGTTGTTCTCGTTGAAGCAAAAACACATAAAAAAGCAAGCAAACAAACAAAAATACAATCAGAAAGAAAAGTGTATGGTTTAAAGTGACATCCACAAAAATATACTTTAATATTAATATATGCTATAAGTCTTTCCAATATGCCCAGAGGGACTCAAAATGAATTGGATTGTAATAGCAAAATGTAAAATACATATAGTGTTTTATGCATAATACAGTACAATATAACCACACATTAATAATGTTTAAATAAACAAATTAAATGTATAAATGAAAGTTTAAAGGTTCTATTCAAGGACTGGATACTTGGGAAAACAATTATACACAAATTATTAAAAGTGTTAGTGACATTTTTTTAATGTCATTAAAAGTTACATTAAAAAATGCATCACCATTTCCACAAAAATATAAAGCAGCACAACTATTTTCAACATTGATAATAATGAGAAATGTTACAGGAATAAATTACATTAAAAAAATATTCAAATATAAAACATTTATTTGAAATTGAAAGAATACTTCACAATATTACTGTTTTACTGTAATTTTAATTTAAGAAATGCAGCCTTGGTGATCATACTATACGTGTGTGTGTGTGTGTGTGTGTGTGTGTGTATATGTATGTGTAGAATCAGAATCAGAATAGCAAAAATCTGTATGTTTGTATGTAGTTCTAAAAGAAAGTGGTTGTAATGCAAATATATGACTAACATTAGTATATGGATAAATTGTACAGACTAATGGCGGTGGATAGGAAGGCTTTTCCATCTCTCAGTGATACACCAGGGCATGATAAAAAAAAAGTTTAAAGATTAAAAGTTTGGACAGAACCCTTCTCTCAGTCACCACCTTCAGTGAGTTCCCAGGACAGACCCTGCCTTCCTTAGCAGTTCTCTGTCCTATATTATATAATAACACATAAATGTCACTTGCTACCATAGACTGAATAGAATTGTTGTTCTGCATATGTTGAATGACCCACTAAGCCCTTTCTTGTACATGTTGACTGGACGTTAATAGACCAGTAAACCCTACTGTTCAGGTGCATTCCCAAGAACTTTGAGGACTCCACCGTGTGAACATCCTCCCAACGGATGGAAACAGGGGTGAAAGGTTTCCTCTTCCTATTAAAGTCTAAAACCATCTCTTTTGTCTGTTTTCCACATTGAGTTCTAGCGTGTTCTGCTCACACAAGTCTACAAAGACACCAGTGACTTTGTACTACCTCCTCTCACACATCCAACAATCAAAGTGTCATCTGAGTATTTCTCTAGGTGACATGACCCAGTGCTGTATTTAATGTCTGTTGTATGACGTGTAAACCGGAGCCAGGATGTTTCCTTAGGGAGCTCCTGTAACACTGACCACCTGATCCTACACACAGTCCTTCACTTGAACATGCAATCTACCAGCATTGTCCTTAGTATGTTGCTCACCCATGCTGGCTATATACTGTTCAGTGTATAAGAGCGCAGATGTGATAATCACAGTGTTTCCAGCCTTATTCAGACGAGTATATACTACCTTTCAAAAGTTTGGGCCTTGAAAGAAATTAACAGATTAACAAAATGTAAGGAAAAGACTGAGAGATGAGCTGCTGAGTTTGGTTCATAGGCTGTTTGTGTGGCGCGGCGCTCTACGAAAGTCCACGGAAAGGAAACCAAGATGACAAAAATAAAAGTAAACACATTGCAGTTTCTAATGATCTGTATGACCAAAAATGACGGAGTATTTTTTTTGTTGTTTGTTGACCGCTGTTCGATCGCGCCGGCGCCTCACGCACACACATAGGCCTACAGTATTGCAAACGTTGCAGCCTGTTCATTATCAGAATAAAATAGTCAACCAAACGTATAGATACAATGGTTAATTGAAATAGTGCATACTGCGTACAATCCGTGCCGTCCAGCCTGAGCTCGGGCCAAACACACATTTGCTCATGTGACGAGGATGTTTTTTAAGCGCGTTAAGTAAGCCTGGTTTACATAATAAATAATAGTTTAGCATTCAAATACATTGCAAATATGGACACATTTAATGGATTAATGCCGAACGAGAGAGGTAGGCTGCGCGAGAACGTCGTTTGCTTTCATTTTCGCATTGAATTAGCCTATTCGTTTTGGCTTGTTTAGCAACTTATATTTTTCATTCTTGTTTTCTTTTGAAACCGTTCAAAAAAAGCCTATAGGCTTGGAATTGTGTTTATTGTTTGTACATTATAACATTTCGCTTTATTTACTGGTGTTATTTATTATTATTATGAATGTAATAATGCGGTTTGTGCTTATCTGTGTTTAACCTAAACTACAAAGTAACATTAATGTAGACCTACCGGTATCTTTTTATGATTTCTTAGCCGCTGACCCTGGACAACATTTCAACAGCATATTTTGAGTTCCTGTTTCAATCTTTAGTTCAAAACAAATACATTTCAACCACCCTCAAAAACTACTGAGCATTCTTAAGTGCTTCTTAAATGTCACCTCACCAAGAGCATGTCGACTCAAATCATCTGCAAACAATTATAGAAATAGCATCTGAGGTACAATATCAACACAGCTGGACAAACCTGAGTGATCAGCAGAATCACTCAAGGGGAAGTTTTACTTTTAATTCAATAATTGCATCCATGTGGTCTACGTATGCTTTTGTATCAAGTGTCAGATATTAGTCCAAAAAGGAACTGATGAAATTAGTATAACCTGGAGCTTTTTGTAGTACTTTATGGCCTGGTTTCACAGACAGGGCTTAGACTAAGCCAGTATTAGGCCATAGCTCAATTAGGACATTTAAGTAATTTTTAAAAACATGCCTTAGAAAAAACATTCCTGGTGTGCATCTTGAGACAAAACAAGGGCACTGACATATTTTAAGATCAATCAGAACAAGTTTCTTTCAGTTGAAAGAGCTCAGGCTTACATTTTAGTCCGGGACTAGGCTTAAGCCTTGTCTGTGAAACCGGGGGTATATTATGTAGTTGAGGGAGTACACTACCGTTCAAATGTTTGGGGTTATTAAGATATATATATATTTTTTTTTTTTAATGAATAAATACTTTTATTCATCAAGGATGCATTAAACTGACCAAATTTACCATTTACAATGTTACAAAAGATTTCTATTTCAAATAAATGAAATAGAAAATTATTTTGAACTTTTTATTCATTAGAATAGAACTTAGAATCCTGAGAATAAATGTATCAGGGTTTCCACAAAAGTATTAAGTATAATTGTTCTCAAAATTGATTATAAAAAGGGATGTTTCTAAAGCAGCAAATCAGCATATGAGAGTGATTTCTGAAGGATCAAGTGAGACTGAAGACCGGAGTAATGGCTGCTGAAAATTCAGCTTTGGATCACAGGAATAAATTACATTTTAAAATATATTAAAATAGAAAACACTTATTTTAAATTGTAATAATATTTAACAATATTGTTGTTTTCACTTAGTTTTGATCAAATAAATGCAGTCTTGGTGATCATAAATAAGTATTCAGCATGTTTCCGACCCCAAACCTTTGAATATTGTTCACGGTGCTTTCATGTATCTAACATGATTTAATGTCAATATTTGACATGTCACATATTATGATTTATGAATACATGTAATGCAAATTGCTTTTTATAAAGTGGGACATGACTTCCTGCAGCTGATTAGAAATCAGTAACACCCCAAACCTACTTGAGCCACAGTTCCAAACAAGTGGCAAATGCGCATAATCAAGTCAATGGGGCCCAACCCACTAAACAAGTACAGGGACTCTCTTATTCTTCACACTTCTCCATCTCTCCCAGTACACATGGACCTCGAAGTTCGTTCTCATGTGAAAACAAAAGTACACTTCACTTCCAGTTTTCTCCCACTCTCTGTCTGTCTCGCTTTCCTTTTCTCTTGATTGCAAACAGTGTAATGTTAAGTTTTGATGTTTACCACATGGGTGATTACCACAAAGTCATTAGAGGGCTGTTATGAAGGCATTCTAAATGACTTTATCTTCCCTTCAGCCTTTTTAAAGGAGCACAGAACATTTATGTGAGTTAATCAGCATTGGCCCTGCTTTACTTCTGTTGCTCTGCCTGATTTACCGCAGCTCTTAGCAATGATTCGTCAATTGGCAACTTCCCAGCATGCCTCAACCAATGATGGTACAAGAATCAAGTACAACCCAATACAGAAAGAATGCACATTGTTTTATGAGTACATATCTGAATTGTGTGTTCTTTTAACTAAACTGACGGTCCCCATGTCCCCATGTCAGGTTACCGAACCAGAATAATGTTCCAATGGATGAAGATTTAAATGTTTAATATATAACTGTCTAAATTGTGTCTCAATTACATTTTAAAGTGTTAACATTTCAAAAGAGTTAAAGTGTTCAAAAGTTTGGGGTTAGTAGGATTAAGTACTTTTCAAGAAAGTCTTTATAGCTTCATAAAGGCATTTATTTGATCTAAAATACAGTAAAAACAGTAATATTGTGAAATATTATTACAATTTATTATACGGCTCTGTGGAATACTTAATTCTTATTGGTCATCCGCGACATTCCGAGGTATGTTATGTAAGGGATAATGTACATCCAGCCAGTTGTTATTGCAGAATAAACCCCGACAGGGTGATCAGGACCCCGACGTGAAGCGGAGGGGTCTTGTATCAGCCTGAGGGGGTTTATTCTGCGATAACAACCGGCTGGATGTACATTATCCCGCATATTACACGGCTACTTGCCACATAAGTAAATAATTAGAAGCGAAATATTGATTTGAGTTGAAATATTTGAACACAAAGCTTCCATGAAGACAGCAGTTGCGACCAAGCGGCAAATTCAAACTAGACGGACATTTAAGGGAAACGATGCAGTCAAACCACTTATTACATAACATAACAACTGGTAAAAGCTGATAACACAGGCTCATCCGGGTAACTGAAATCTGCGCTATATGCTTGCTAGGAACAGTTTTTCTTCATGGAAGCTTTGCGTTTGGTTAGATAATACAATTTTAAAAGTCAAATCAATATTATGTGTACAATTATTTCGTTATGTCATCCTGGGATTAATATGTGGATTACTGTACCGTGTCGCTTAAATGTCTGTCAAGTTTGAACTTACCACTTGCTAGAAACTGCTTTCTTCACAGTTTTCTTCACACATTTCAACTCAAATCAATATTTTGTGTCTAATAAATCAATATTTCGCGTTGTGGGTCATGATCACCCTGTTGGGGGTTATTCTGCGATAACAACCAACTAGATGTACAAAATCCCTTACTTAAAATAACTGTTTTCTATTCTAATACATTTAAAAATTACAATCGCAAAGCTGAATTTCCAGAAGCCATTACTCAAGATATTTCCTATATTATAAAACCTAAAATTTGCGACTTTGTGGGGACAAAATTTCAGTTCTTCATGAAGAAATGTAAAAACGCAGAATGTTTTCTGTAAGGGTTAGGTTTAGAGAGTAAAATATAAAGTCTGTTCAGTATAAAAGTCATTATGTCTATGGAGAGTCCTCAAAAAAAAACAAACATTGTTTTTATGTTTGCTTATTGCTAAGCTAATTGGAAGCCCAATGCAAACATTGGGTAAAATTATTCATATTTAATTGCACTATTATTATTATTACATGACACTTTTCAGTAATGTATACAAATGTATTTCTCTCATTTTTCTGACCCCATTGTCCTTCTTGGATATATGTTTGCTTCCCTAACCTTGTTGCTGTTCATTATTGGTGCATGAATACAGTATCTGTTGGCAGCTCACTAGGTTTGAAAGCATATGCAAATGCAATCAGTGATTAGCAGTTCGCCTCCAGCATTGGAATAATCTCTGACCCAACACTAGCATGTCAAATACCCATCATAACCCTTTCCAAGCACATATCCCAAGGTACTAATGAGCAGATGGCTGTCTAAATGAAAGATGATGTGACTGCAGATACAGATCAAAACAAATTTATAAACACGATTTTTTAAATCTAATGCTTATTATGTGCCCAAAGACTGTTACAATAAAATACAACAGCCAAACCTCACTAAAAACATGTTATGCGTCTTACTATGGTCATCATTTCCTGTAGCTGTTTACAACAAAGTCCTCAAGAAGATGTGGGATGATCAGCAGCAGCATCCATTATGAGAAATGTATTATGAAAGTATCATAGTTTGAATGTGAATGTGTCAGTTTGTTGCAGATTCAAAGTTAAGGGTCTTCAGAGTGCGTGAGAAAAGAGGAGGGAGAAGTTACTCATTTGTTTCCTATTCAGTTCCTTTTAAGGAACAAAAAATAAATAAAGATTAGGCTTTTGTGTCATTTATTAGGTTCAGCAATTTGTGTGAATGAAATTTATGCAGCAGTGCATTTTACTCTTCTCACTCACACAGAACATTACACATTTAGACATTTCAAGCGTCTGATGGGGGTGCTATAGTGAATTATAGTATCTAAAAGGTTCTGCTCAAAGGTTGTAAGTTCAAAACCTGGAAGTGGTGATCCATGAGTCACTACCATTGTGCCGTCAAGCTAGACACTTAACCCCAGGTTGATCTGATCTGTAAGTGTGCTGTGAGTTGCTTTGAATAAGAAAGTGTCTGTTAAAACAAACAATCTTACTTAAGCTGAAAGTCTCACATAGTCAAATGTTTGACTAAACAGCACATTGCAGCTTATTCTGTGGGCGGTCTGAGGCTGGGACCAATAGAAAAGTGACTGAGAATTTTTTTCTCTTCTGCAATTTGGAGATGCGTGAGAATGGTCTGATCAGTAATGCAAAACACTCAATCTCAGAAGCATTTCATTTTCTTGAACATTGTTCTGCTGAACTGAGCCACATCCTCCAAACCACGGAACCCTTCACACATGTGAGGACTTTAGCCCACGTTAGGAGCTCAATTGAATCCAGATGTCGCTCCAGTAATAGCCATTACTTTCACTACTAAATCATTCAATTCCTGAAGGAATGATAGTCAGACATCTAAAATGAATCGCTTGCTCTTATTGTTAATCACCCTCTAACTTTCTTTCTCTTCTTTCTTTCTCTTGAACTTTCACACGTTCTGGAAAAAAATGCACAAAATGTTCAGTGGTTGTGAAAATAGGTTGATTTGGTTCTTTTGTATCTGAGATTAAAATAATGATTGTCAAACAAAGCAAAAAATGAGTAGCTGGTATTTCCTCCAAGAAAAACAAGTTTTATGATTTTTCTCTTTGTTGTTTAGTGTCTGGAACTTATTGAGTTCTGCTGCATGTCTTTGCGTGCATAAGTATAATTAGCCTTTCATCTAAAAGTGTGTTTATCACGTACATATGAACATTCATTCTTTGGAAGTGTTGTTTTGACTGCACAAATATCTCAGGCCAAGAAATATGTTTATGCTCTATGTGAATGTTTAAATCCTCAAAACAGCCTAGGGAAGACTCTATGAGGACTTTAAGAGAAGCAGTTTGCTCTCTACTGTGGGGTCCAGCAGTTGGAGACCGCTAATGAAAATATTTCTTATTTATTTGTATATTGATTGATTGATTTATTGATGTACGCCCTACCATTCAAAAGTTCAGTAAGATCTCTCTCTCTCTCTCTCTCTCTCTCTCTCTCTCTCACACATATTGCAATATTACTGTTATTTTTTATTATTAAATGAATGCAGCTTTGGTGAGGATAACACTCTTCTTTCAAACACAAACAAATCTAGCTGACTCCAAACTTTTGAACAGTAGTGTGATATTTAAAATCCTAAAATATTCCAAGATTAATTCAACACTCGTTCTTAATATCTCATTTTATGCATTACTACACTCATAATATCTGAGTGACTCCTATCTGATATGACTGTGAAAAAAGAACTGGTCAAAACAGCTACAGTCCGCTACGAGTTATTTTTACCAACTCTCATTGCTTTCCTCTGTCTGATTCAATCACAAAACCCCAGTTTCATCCGTAGGCTATATCACATTTGGCTGGCTAACGTGAATACATGTATTTACAAAGTTGTGGCAGGTTGTCTGAGCGTGTTCTCTCGGATACAGACATGAGTAACGGGCGCCGTTACGCTATCGGACCTCTGGATGGCCTTAACTGTTGGCCGCTGCTCCGTCTCTGACCGCGTCCATTCCAACTTCCATCTACGCCAATGCGAACTTCACACTCCCTTAACGTGTAGATCCAAATCAGTCTACATGCCTCTCTGCTGCAATATAGCATTTGCTGTTTATGGTGGCCCTCGTCCAAACAGCCAATTTAGTGAGGACTGGACAGAGTCAGGCTAAATGAATCACACATAGCAGTAATTCACTCTCTGTAGCGAATATCCCTTTTTCTGAAAGCTGTGGTGATAAGTGACCATATACAAGACACGCTGGACTCTACAGGAGTCTGTTTGTAAAATAAATAAAGGCCAATGTCAGAGCTGTTGAAATGTACAGTTGCTTTTGCTGATAAGTTAGTATATAGACGCTGGATGTGTGTCTGTGGTTGGTTTATAATAGGCAGAAAGGGAAACTGGATCAAGAGTGTGTGCATCTGCCTGTCCGGGGTTTCTTGTCTGTATTAGATTTATGTTAAATTGGAACAAATAAGAAGCAAAGCTTCTTTTCCTGTGTGTATTGTTCAATGGGGCACCATCGTCATCTCTCGCTAAGCAGGGCTGGACTGAGCATGGGAACCTGTCACATAAAATTAACTCTAGGATTTCTTCGCAGTGGGGTGGAGGTCGTAACAAACTTTTTTTTTCTTCCCACATGACCCTATATTCTGACTGAAACACATAATATCATTCAGAACTGTTTAGATATTGATTATATTTTATTAAATGATGCCTGTAATATAACGTAAAAAACAAAAAAACAACAACAAAAAAAATATGAATACCAATTAAAAGTGCTTTTTAATAAAAGCAACCCAGGCTTACTGGAAAACGTTCCTGTGGTGACATGATATTATGTTGCTGAAGAACTGGTTATACGCAAATGTCAAAATGTTTTAGTATACCAGTTAAGTGTTTTGAGGTCATACCATAGTATTTTGCAGTGAATTGTGTAAAAAGTAAAACTCTTTTAATTGACAATCTGTCCATTTAACCATCATTTTTGTGAAAAAAGGAATCTAAGTTGTCTGTGTATTCCTGCCGCTAGTTTTCATTTCAGCTGGAAACTGCAGAGAATTGTATGTAAAGATACGTTTTTGAAATTTTCCAATAATGGTAGAGACATCTTTTTCCAATAAGACTATGTTGCATAAAATGTTTTCACATTTCACATTTTATTCCTTTCGTCCTTGATTTTTCAACCCTTTCTGTCCAGTCGAACAACCAGTCCCCCACTTTAGAGATCACTGGTCAACAAACAAATCACAACCCCCACATTAGTCTAACAAAGAAATGAGAAAGAAAACATCAAAAAGTCCTTCATCAGAAGACTGAGTTCTTGGAGAATCTAAAGCACTTGGGAGTGGCCGGTGCAAGCCCTTTAATAATAAACACAAGTTAAGAGTCCTTTCTGTTCTAGTTAGAAGTTCCCTCCATGGTGGCCTAAAGGTTCTTTTAAAAATGGCTGTCCACCCTTAACCGCTCAAGCATATATGTGTGTATATGGGATGACTTTGGGCAAATTGAGTCAGTAATTGGAGACATACAGGATCTATATGAAGTGTACAGGGTTGGAGTTGTTTTCCACGAGGCTGAAATCCCAGTGTGGATGCAGAATCCCACAAAAGACTTCCAAGGAAAACAGTGGCCCCACTGACCCTCAAAAAAGCCAAGCCAAGGGGCAATGCTCTGGAGCCAAGCGCGGGTCCTGGGAGAGCTCCACCGGGTGACTGAGTTACAAAAGAAAACAGTCTAATAGAGAGAGGCAGAACCCATCGCTTCTGTCTGTGACTTCTGAGAAAGGGATGATGAAAAGCCACATGTGTGGTTTTTATTGACCTGAGGAGGGCTTTTGTGCTTCTTACCAAAATATAGCACCTATGAGAAACATAAAACATTTAAAAAAAAATAATACATTACTGTTAAAAAGGTTGAGGTCAGATAAAAAAATAAAAATAAAAATAAAATATATATATATATATATATACTTTAATTCAATAACGATGCATTAAATTGATCAGAAGTGACATCAAGACATTTATAATGATTTCTATTTTAAATAAATGCTGTTCTTTTAGGCTTTCTATTCATCAAAAATCCTGAAAAAAATGTATCATGGTTTGCACAAAAATAACATGCAGCACAACTGTGTTTCAACATTGATAATAGTAAGAAATGTTTCTCGAGCAGCAAATCAGCAGAATGGTTTCTGAGGGATCATGTGACACTGACGACTATAGAAACGGCTGCTGAAAATTCAGCTTTGCATCACAGAATTTAATTACCTTTTAAAACATATTGAAATATAAAACATTGATTTTAAATAGCAATAATATTTCATAATATTAAATGTAGCCTCTGTGAGCATTAGAGAATTTAAAGAAACATAAGATAGTAGTGTATTCTTTCAAAACACAAATTTCATTTAAAACTGTTCATTGCTGCACTAGATTAAAGTCAACATATTTTGTTTTATTTTTCTAATTTATAATCACTTATCCAGTCTAATAAAATGTGGCAGAATTATTCACAATGGCTGGGAGAGTTTTAAAGGCATTAAAATAATAATAATAACAATGTGTATACAAGACAAAAACAAATAGCTAACATGTCTGTAATAGCTCCTTAATTTGCACTCCTCTTGATAAAACATTCACATGTGACCCGTTTGTGTGGCAGACTTATTATAGTAATCAATTTTGGATGATATGTAAATATTGCCAATGTTTAGATTTTCAAGTCTGTCATTACAAATGCAGTCTCATAGCACTAGTCGGGCCCAAAGCAATCGTGTATGTGTTAATATGCCAGAAAAAATCGCTACTAACATTACCATAAATGTTCAACAAGTCTTGTTTACAAATCCACTCGCTGCACATTCAAGAGTGTCCGAGACGGAGCCTCACCTCAATACCAATTTACTCAAATAGACAAACAGTGTTAAATCACTTACAGTGAACAATTTCAAAAGGGCTCATGTTGTCTGTTTCAATGGAAGAGCACATTTTTATTACACCAACAATATAATGCACATTATTCCTTTCTAAAGAACCCATCATATTCAAATAGAGCTTAAAGAAAAGGTGTGTCATATTGTCTGTCTGCTATCCATTATTGACGACTATTCAAACTTGCATTTGCGCCATGTAACCTCTGTAAAAGTTGTAAGTGGTGGACTGGAGAAGGTTCTTAACAATTGACATTAAGCAGCAGAGATCTATTTAGTGGAGTATTTGCTGGCTCTAATGTAAATGATACATGGAAAACTTTGCTGCTCACGTTC
>NW_015505434.1:828063-875848 GCF_001515645.1 Sinocyclocheilus grahami
AATCAGTTTTGTTTGTTCAGATTTTTTTTTTTTTTTTCAAAAAGTTTGTCATTAGGGAAACAAACCAGACAGTGTGATTTTATTTCTGCATGTGAAAGCTTTTAGTTTGTTTGTTTGTGTATTTATTTATTTCCTATTCTATTCCCATATTTATTGGCTTCAAATGAAAGTTTCTTAGAAATCCTGTACTTTACACTAATTTAGATATAGCACCAATAGTTTATAATAGAGGGTATAAATACAAAGAGTGCTTTATATTTTTACACGGCGACATACAACTTATTGGTAGTCATGTCTGATTTCACCTTTGTAGATCATATCTAATTTTTAAACTGATGACGTTACAACTCAGCCATGCTACAGCACTCTCCTGTCTCACTTATTTCATGTATGTTTTTTATATTATGTATTAATGCTTTGGCAATAAAGTTTAGTGCAGTAAAACATATATACATTAAGAAACGCTCAGCTCTCTGAGCGAGTGAGTTTAAAAAATATATTTGCGAGCTGTAGAACTCTTCTCAGTATTAAGAAGCTCTAATGCTGTAGTGTTGTGTTGCTGTGCCATTCACCTGAGTCTTAGAAAAAAATTGACATTTAGGTAAAATAAATAAATAAAATGTGGTTACATTGTACAACAAAAAAGATGAATTATACATCCTCAGTTCTTCTAGACAATCCTCTCATAATGTTTAATTGAAGCTCAATAACACAGACTGCCAATTAAAGGCTACACAGACAGCAGTCCAGTGAATGGTTAAGTGCTTTGGGATTTGGCTACATGGCCTTTTACATTTTCCATGCCTGTTATTTTTCAATTAATGTGAAAGAGGCTTGTGCAACAACTTGTAATAAGCATGACATGGATGTAAAATTCATCTTAGAAAGGCCAAGCAAAGGCATTGGCAGTTTCCACTCTACTTAGAGGTGTTTTATTTATATAAGATACAGGTTAGGTCTTCTGGAGAACTGGAAATGCAGATGATTCGAAGTAAGACGCGTTGCAGCTGTTTAATTTTCTGTCTGATCAGAATAACTTTTCTATAGATTTTCTAAAGACTTCTAAAGACTATATATATATATATATATACAGTATATGAAGAGTTCAGATGCAAAAGCCTCTAAGTACGTCTGATGTTTTTCTTTAAAATTAGCATTTCTTTCTGTCTACTATGTATAGGTTTCTATGCAAGTACTGGTACTTCTGAATGGGTTGAGGCTGGGATTTAGCGCATTTGAAGTGAAAGTACTTGATGAACATATGCTGTGTGTGGAGAGCATTCACTCAGTATCATTATCTCATTTTTGACCAAGATGGCTTTTAGAGGCTTTTGCATCTGAACTCTTCATATATAATTTCAGTATGGATGTTGACAACCGTTTTTCTTTTGCAGACATTTTAATTATTTTTTATGATACATGAACATTAATGACATACTGCAATACTGCAACATTCTCCTACAATAGTTGAGTACAATATCAGTGTGAGACTTTTCTTACTTCAAATAAATATTATATAAGTGTTTTCAGTGAAGTTAAGAGAACCCAAACTCCAGCTCCACTATACAGAAGCTGTTATATTTCAGGTGGGATGTATTGAAATCAGCATCATGTATTTCTAATCTACCCTCTGCCTCTGAAGCATCAATAAGGAAAGGCCATATCCCTTCTCCCTGAAGTGATAATTACCCACATCGCAATTGATCTACCTATTGATGCATTGCTAATTGTTTGCGGCTCTTTATTTATTTAATTCATTTCCGTAATAATGTGTATTTGTTAACCTTGAGTCGAGGACTTCGGCAGAGTTTGGGATGCAGATATGGGGATGTCGGCGTTTGGATTCTACTTTAAAATGGCAGAGATTTTGTGCCGTTCGCACTTTGAGGCTCGGCTGCTTAAACATAATGTAAATTCGAGCCAAATTTGAGTTGCCGTAACGATTCTTTCTTGATGTTGTTGAGATATTGAATTTCATCCCAGCCTTGAATGTTTCCAAGTTTTCTGAGTGGTCTCACAGGTGCTCGTTGAAGACGGCACAAGATGCAATTATATTGACAAAACTCGAAACCACATTAAAGAAGAGATGGAATAATAATGAAGATTTTATGTATCGTTAAAGAGAGAGAGAGAGATTTGAATTAAAAACAACAAATGCATTCAATTTGACTTTAATTAGTTGTATCGATTCCTATACATATTCAGAAACCCAAGGCTATCATTGTGTAGGTGAATATTCATTTACTCCCTTTTTGCTCTAAGAGAACGTTTGCATTTTTTATTTTTAAGTTGAGTAAATATCGACGATAAAATCTGCTTTGATATAGAGCTTGATATGATTTTATCAACCACAAGCACATGAATCAGGAAAATTATCCACAGAGTAACTTTTTATGATGGCAAGAGAGTAAAAAGTAAAAGAGGAGCATGAAAACACAAAGCACCTGATTCATGGTGGAAGAATACAACATGAATATGAAACTATATGGCAAACTGCTGTTTGTGGCATGGTCTGGGTCTACAGCGCATGAGAGGGAGCGTTATGAATATGCACTCAGTATCATTATCTCATTTTTGACCAAGATGGCTTTTAGAGGCTTTTGCATCTGAACTCTTCATATATAATTTCAGTATGGATGTTGACAACCGTTTTTCTTTTGCAGACATTTTAATTATTTTTTATGATACATGAACATTAATGACATACTGCAATACTGCAACATTCTCCTACAATAGTTGAGTACAATATCAGTGTGAGACTTTTCTTACTTCAAATAAATATTATATAAGTGTTTTCAGTGAAGTTAAGAGAACCCAAACTCCAGCTCCACTATACAGAAGCTGTTATATTTCAGGTGGGATGTATTGAAATCAGCATCATGTATTTCTAATCTACCCTCTGCCTCTGAAGCATCAATAAGGAAAGGCCATATCCCTTCTCCCTGAAGTGATAATTACCCACATCGCAATTGATCTACCTATTGATGCATTGCTAATTGTTTGCGGCTCTTTATTTATTTAATTCATTTCCGTAATAATGTGTATTTGTTAACCTTGAGTCGAGGACTTCGGCAGAGTTTGGGATGCAGATATGGGGATGTCGGCGTTTGGATTCTACTTTAAAATGGCAGAGATTTTGTGCCGTTCGCACTTTGAGGCTCGGCTGCTTAAACATAATGTAAATTCGAGCCAAATTTGAGTTGCCGTAACGATTCTTTCTTGATGTTGTTGAGATATTGAATTTCATCCCAGCCTTGAATGTTTCCAAGTTTTCTGAGTGGTCTCACAGGTGCTCGTTGAAGACGGCACAAGATGCAATTATATTGACAAAACTCGAAACCACATTAAAGAAGAGATGGAATAATAATGAAGATTTTATGTATCGTTAAAGAGAGAGAGAGAGATTTGAATTAAAAACAACAAATGCATTCAATTTGACTTTAATTAGTTGTATCGATTCCTATACATATTCAGAAACCCAAGGCTATCATTGTGTAGGTGAATATTCATTTACTCCCTTTTTGCTCTAAGAGAACGTTTGCATTTTTTATTTTTAAGTTGAGTAAATATCGACGATAAAATCTGCTTTGATATAGAGCTTGATATGATTTTATCAACCACAAGCACATGAATCAGGAAAATTATCCACAGAGTAACTTTTTATGATGGCAAGAGAGTAAAAAGTAAAAGAGGAGCATGAAAACACAAAGCACCTGATTCATGGTGGAAGAATACAACATGAATATGAAACTATATGGCAAACTGCTGTTTGTGGCATGGTCTGGGTCTACAGCGCATGAGAGGGAGCGTTATGAATATGCAGAGTCAGTACAGAGGTATATCTAGAGCTAATGTGTGCGAGTGATACCGAGAGATAATGCGTTTGTGTGTATGTATACGAGTTTGCGGAGCTGAAGGTGTTTGTGCTGTTATGCCCTCTGGCTTGGCTGCCAGCTTCTTTCCCCCACTTCAGAGCCAGGAGGCAGACTGCCGAGGAATACCGATCACCTTGGCCAGAGATGCTCCTTTGAGCCTTTCTCTGGCATCTTTTCCCCTTCTGCCAGCTTCCTCCTCTGCTCCTATCTTCCCTTCTGAAGTTGACAACAAAGACATCCTCGGGGTCCTCCTTGATGTAAGACCCGCTCTTGATCTTTTTTCCCTATGTTTTTTGTACCTTAGTGTTGCGCTACTTTCATATTCCGCTAGCACAATATTTACACTCCAGAAGACAAAGCCGGGGTGAATCTTTCATGCTGGCCAGGGCCCTTCAGAAAGAGCCAATCATCTGGCCATGTTTCGGCTTCATTGCCTGGTCAGGCTTATCAGATATGAGGGACAGGTAACCTCCGGCCACGCCGCACATGCTCTGATCCCGAGCCAAGGATGGAGCCGTCTGGTGCGTCGGAAGACTTTGTTCCCATCTTGATTTGCCTAAACCTATCCGTTTATAATTGAACTGCTTTTTGCGAGTGCAAGAGAAAAAAAGTGTGAGCGAGTGAAAGAGTGAGCGCGGGCCGAGTTACATCTATCGGGCTGAAAGTTTTTCATCTCTTCCCTTCTTCTCTGACATGGAGTACCTCCATCACGGCTGCCATAGTTCCCCCTTTCCCCCCTGCCCTCCCTCACTCTTTTGCTCTCTCGTTCTTTCCCCGCTTCCATGAGGAGAACTCTCCAAAGAGCTAATTAGTGAAGCGAGTCCAGAAAGTCATGGTGGAGCTGAAGGAAGAGCATCATGCCTCTCTCGCTCGCCCACACGCTCGCCGGCTAACGGTCAGGGTCCTGCAAAGGGGTCACCGCAGTAACGAGTGGCAGGAAGACTGACACATACAATTGAGGGAGCTTCTGAGAGTGATGAGCCACTGACAGGAGGTTTCCTTCAAGAGTCCAAATGGCTTAGAGAGGGACAGGCTCAAAATACCTGAAAGTACAGAAGTGGTCGATGTTAACGACATGCTAACACAGGCTGCTCCATATCGCTCACACTTGACAGAGAGACAGAGCTTCGCTGACATACTTAGAGGAAGCCAGGGGTAAAAGAATTAAAAATAAAATGCTATCCAAAATATTTGCTCAGTGACCAAAGGCAGTGCTCGGTTACATCCAATATGACTGACTGACAGTAACAACGAATTTAATTGAAAATAAATAAATACATAAAAATAAACCAAGTAATATATTTACAATATAATATTAATTTAAATAATAATTTGCAAAAAATGTCCTTACGATGAAAGTCAATGGTATCCGGTGTTGTTTTGGACCCCATTGATTTTCATTGTACAGGCAAAACGTTTTTTCTTTTTTTCTTCTTTTATGTTCCACAGAAGAAAGAAAGTCATATAGGTTTGGAACGACAACATTTTCTTTGTGTGTGTGTGTGTGTGTATAAATCAAAATATCTTTGTGTTCTGCAGAAAGTCATTGCGGTTAGGAATGACATGAGGGTGAGCTATTGATGGCATAATTAAAATTTTCCCTATAAGGTGACAATTTCAGGTTCTTTTTCTTTTCTTTCAGTATTTATACATTATTGATTTCCAAGCTGGTAAATAAAAGCAATTAGCCAATTTTCATAATCTTTAATAATCTCCAAGTCAGCTCTTGAATTTATATTGTATTACAACAGACCTGAAAAGGGTTAAATAAAATGTTTTTAATACAATTAGAGAACTTTTAAGTAAATGAACATAGACTAAACAATTAGATCAGCCATTACCAGATGTACGGACATAAAACTAGAAAAAGTTGGGAGAAAAATGCTTTAAAGTTCAATAAATACAATGCGAAGACATGGGAAGGCAGAGTTGGTGAGAGAGCATAGGTGATGTCATGATGGGATCTGGCATGAGAGCCAAGCCATGTTAAACGCAAAAGGAAGAACAAAAGGATTCTGGGAATGTCCATTGGGTCCTCCATTGCTTTCAGACCAAACTTCAGGAAAAGGTTATGGGTGACCATTATATTTTCATGATGATCATTTATTTATTTGTCAAGCAAATCCAATCAGAATAGCAGCCGGGCTTTGCACAAAGCAAACTGTGGTAATTAGCAACACTGGGAGTGGTGGCAACAACTCAGAGTCCATCCACTGATTTTTATGTGTGTGTGCAGAGAGGTGTGGGCCTAAATATTGATGGAGTTGCCAAAGCACATGGTGAAAACTACAAACAGTGTTGTACTGGACTGCCAGAGCACGGAGGTTATCATAAAGATAGCATGCCAACCAACTTGTACAAATCTAAGCTGCTGAAACTCAAATTGAGGACACGCTGGTCCAAGCGTGAGTGAGATCTGAACTCTTCACTTTTTGTTTTGCTTCAGCTATCCTAACTATTTTAGCCCATACGTAAATGCAATACATGCACATTTCCATATATGAAATATATTGTCATATGAAGTAAAAACATGAAACCTATTATAAATTGGAAAAATTGTATATATCAACATATACATAAATATGTATACTTATGTATATGTTGATATATACATAAGTATACATAAGTATACTTATGTATATATCAACATATACATAAGTATACATATTTGCCTGGATCATTTATTTATTTGTCAAGCAAATCCAATCAGAATAGCAGCCGGGCTTTGCACAAAGCAAACTGTGGTAATTAGCAACACTGGGAGTGGTGGCAACAACTCAGAGTCCATCCACTGATTTTTATGTGTGTGTGCAGAGAGGTGTGGGCCTAAATATTGATGGAGTTGCCAAAGCACATGGTGAAAACTACAAACAGTGTTGTACTGGACTGCCAGAGCACGGAGGTTATCATAAAGATAGCATGCCAACCAACTTGTACAAATCTAAGCTGCTGAAACTCAAATTGAGGACACGCTGGTCCAAGCGTGAGTGAGATCTGAACTCTTCACTTTTTGTTTTGCTTCAGCTATCCTAACTATTTTAGCCCATACGCAAATGCAATACATGCACATTTCCATATATGAAATATATTGTCATATGAAGTAAAAACATGAAACCTATTATAAATTGGAAAAATTGTATATATCAACATATACATAAGTATACATATTTATGTATATTTATGTATATATCAACATATACATAAATATACATAAATATGTATACTTATGTATATGTTGATATATACATAAGTATACTTATGTATACTTATGTATATATCAACATATACATAAGTATACATATTTGCATGGGCTAGATATACTTTATGTGTACATGAATACATTTTTGACGTATATGTCATGTACATGCATATCCACCCTAAAACCCATCAATACATGTTGATATTACAGTATATAAGTAAATATAAAAGATAAACATGTATTTAAAAAAAAACAATTACAGAAACATATATAAACATACAGATTTTTTTTTGCTTTATGTATGTTGTTTTAATATATATATATAAATAAATCATATGTTGTTGAAATGTATGGTTGCTATATATAATTAAAAAAATCATATACTGTAGATATTATTAACATATGTACATATGGAGATTTTACTATTAGGATTTTATGTATGTTTTGAACTTGTATGTTCATCTGCCCAGACAATGTACATATTTCAAAATTATATATAACCTTATAGGTAACATATATGGCAACATATAGGACAATATATGTCATATATTACATTTCCGTAGGACTGTGCTCTAATAATAAGGTTAAAAAGTGCTGATAACATTCACATATATCATCATATTTTAAGAAACAATAGTGTTTCCTAGTTGATAACTTCATGTGGAGATTTAATTGAAAATTAACTGCATAACAGTATTTTTTAAGGTGTCAAATAAATTCAAATGAAAAAAAAAATGTTGAATTACATCATAAAATCTGTATAAAATTATGAGTCGAATTTGCAATAAGGTGAAACCAAGTAGCAGTCCATTAAAGAAACATTAGTCATATTTTCTCATGTACTATTCTTCACTACTTTCTTTACTTTTGACTCTCAAATCTTACAAAAACTGATGAAAGCAGGGGAAGTGAAAGCGAAAGCACAAATGTCCATTTTTCAACCAAAAAAGATGCATTAATGCAACACACGCTTTCTTACAGTAGCAACACACTGCGGAACATGACAAAGCTTCTTGTTCAGAGCAATGTGTTTGTCTGCATATAAATGTAACATCCTGTCATCGCCTCGTGTGTCACTTGGGACCTCTCTAGTGTAATCCCATGATTCGTTTATCTCCAGTCTGGTTCCTCAAAGGAGCGTTAATTACAAAACAAACTTAATTTCTTTTAATATGGTTCAGGCCAATTAAACGGTACATTACTCACGCAAATATTTTATTTGAAATTACGTTTTTTTTTTTTTTTTTAATGAGGCTTCTGCCTTGATTGTTAATCGTTGTGAATATATTAAAAGAAAGGGAGTGCGACACAGAAAAGTGCTTTGTACATCTGCTTTACAATGAATTTTTAAAACATACCCCAGATTTTGACCACGTGCCATCCTGGTTCCTTAAACTGTGCTGTCCTTTCTGCATCTCACCATTCGCGATCAAATGTGCCATAGTGAGAATTCTTTTTAAATCAAACACAGAAGTCATTTGTATGAATGCAGTCAAGAATTTGCTTTATACAAAATACATTGTTCTATCCACAGCTCTTGTTGAGGCAGAGCTGGTGAGCATATAAAAATTATATCATATTTAATGAGACGCACTGTGTAATTCAAATGATAACTATTTGTATATCCAAAGCCTTGTATGCAAGGACTTTGCATGCTGCGCCTGTAATTACAGTGAATGGAAACATGAGGCTTGTATCCAGTTCCTACTTGTCCCCATTTTCAGAGCACTTGTCACAGCTCCCAATCTTTAATAAATTCTTGCTCTATTAAATAATTCAGCCTTTTATCAATAAAGCTCAATGTTACTCTATCTCTTAGTCTTCACATTCAATTGTAAGACTATTTCTTTATTCATTATCTGTGTCATTTTGTCACTTTCTAATGTGCAGCTCTCTGAAACGGCAATCTGTATTTTTCCTAGTTCTCTGTCTTTTCATCTCTCACATCCATTTTTATTTTCACTCCCTCCCTGTGCTCATGGAACAGAGTATTATCAACGTTCCTGATGTGTCCCCTGTTGTCCATCTTATTCCCTGCCACTGAAATAGAAATACTAAACTTTTTGGTTTCAATTTGTATTGATTTTGTGGATTAGCTCAACTAATTAGATACTTACAGAGGTCAGTATGTTTTCTAATGAAGTGCAGAGAGCCCATCCACATTTAATCCTCTGCAATCACGATAACCTCTCCTAAAGCAAGAGCACTTGTATTTTTTTCACTGTTTTGTGGGTCACAACCTCTCAGAATACCTTAACATGACAGAGCGATTCTAAAATGAAAAGTGTAAACAGTGATGAACACTAATGATATCGATTTAGCACCGTCCGGGTCGACATGACAGATAGATTTGTCCTGCAGTGGCAGTATTTCAGGGATTAACATTGTCCTGGTTTGGTGAATCTTCATTTGTTTTAACTTTTCAGTACCTCTGGGCAGCATGAATTATTAAAATGCCTCTAATGACACGAGTAGTGCCAGATAAAACCATGACCTTGTAAGGATTGATCTCCTGAGATACACCAATAAACTCTAATTTGGATGCTCTTGATATGGCAAAATCTAGACTTATATTCAAAACGCCATCGATTGTCATCCAATTATTCTGTGCCTTTTCATTCCACTCGGCCTCATTGATTCCATGCTGTTGTTTGAGTTGCAGAATTACTGCTGACAACATGCAGTGTAATTTTGCACAAGTATGATTCAATATTGTATATTCTTCATTGTAGGTTATTTAGTAAAATGCATTTCCATGTAAGTAACATAAATGTTAACGATTTGGGGTAGCTACTTTAAACCATGTGTTTTTTGTAAGACTGAAGATCTAAAGAAATGAAACGAAATAAGGGACATCTTGCTTTCTGTATTATGACGAATGGTTCTTAAAAAAAATGCATGCATGGATGAATTGTTCACAGTAAGATCTATAACTTGCATTTAGAAAATAGATGGGGTGAATTGCATTTCATGACCACTTTAAAGGAACAGTTCACTCAGTTCATTACGACTTTTGAAAATCTTTTGAAAAAAATAAAATAAAATTTTATAGTTCAGCTAAAAATTAAAATTTGCTGAAAATGTACTCACCCTCAGACCATTCAAGATGAAGATGAGTTTGTTTCTTCATCCTAAAAGATTTGGAAAAAATGTGCATTACATCACTTGCTCACCAATAGATCCTCTGCAGTGAATGGGTGCCGTCAGAATGAGAGTTCAAGCAGCTGATAAAAACAGTAATCCACAAGTAATCCACATGACTCCAATCCATTATTTAACATCTTGTGAAGTGAAAAATCCACCATTAATACGTTTTTAACTTTAAACCTTCACTTCTGGTTTTCGCTTGTAAACAGCACTTGATATATGTGCATAGGACTCATATTTTTGCTGGAAGCAATGGTTTGGATTTAAAAACGTCATCAATGATGGATTTGTTAAGTACAAACACAGCTTTTGGCTTCATGAAATGTTAATTGATAGACTGGAGTGGTGTGGATTACTTGTGGATAATTGTGATGTTTTTTTTTATCAGCTGTTTGAACTCTCATTCTGACGGCACCCATTCACTGCAGATGATCCATTGGTGAGCAAGTGATGTAATGCTAAATTTCTCCAAATCTTTTCCAAAGAAGAAACAACCTTACCTACATCTTGGATTGCCTGAGGGTGAGTAAATATTCAGCAAATGTTAATTTTTAGTTTAACTATTGGGTTAACGTTGTTTAGTTTAGAATCTTTCAAACAACAAGAAACTGATCAAAGCCCCGATCACTGTTCTGTTGTAAATACAATTGAAATGTGTAAAAGATTAAAGTCAGTATGAAATCACATTTGACCCTTTTTACTTTCTTAATGCATATTTCTAGTCTTTCTGTGAACAATTCATTTGTTATTATAAGAAAAAAATTTAATTAAAATGTATGTCTATTGTCATCGTTTAGCTAGTAATGATTTTATAAGAAACAATTGTTTAGTAAACTCTAATTATATTATGGTATGTAATGCCCACTTTTCACATCCCAATCAGTCTGTGATTAATAAAATCCTTACAATTTTCTTGTTCAATATCTAGTTTCACTTGTCATATTTGTTGTAAGCGAAGTGCTGCAGACAACAGTTGGAATTGAGTTTAATAGTGCTGTCTCACTCTAATTGTGCTGTGTATATATTTAATCTCCAGTAAATTATCTTGATTTAACGACAATTGTTTTTGCACAAAATGTCTCCTAACAATGTGTGTATGTGTGTCGGGTTATTTCATTATATCCTACTACTGCTCTTCCAGTGAAAAGACAGTTGTGTGACAGAGTGTGTGTATGTGTGATTATGTGTGTTTGTGTCTGCTGTCTGAGAGTCTACAAGCAGGGACCGCAGTGGGACTTGTCTGTGCGCGGGGCTAAGTGAAGGTGACAGTGTTTCTGAGCAGCTTCCTCCCGCACAGGAGAGTGATGAGACTCCCTGTGATTGAAGGAACATTCCTGCAGGCATCCTGCTAGGCTTGTAGGATTCAGAGCACTATCACCAGGGGAACGGCAGCCGTGGCTACCCCAGGCTTTAAGGTGTTAGCCTATTGCGAACAGCCAACGGCACGCTGGAAGTGACCTGGCAGAGACAGAAGTTAAATTATAAACTGCATCTATTGGATGCACACAATAATAATAATCATTTATGGCATTTACATTGTATTATTAAGTTATTAATATAATTGTATATAGAAAGAAAATTGCATTAAATGCTTAAAAGACATTCAAGTAGGCATATCTTTGATGGAGGATTTGGTTAAGACGGTATGCATGATTATGAGTCTCTACTGGAAACCAAACAACTTTCTAAGATCCATATTTGTGAAAAAATATCACGTAGGGTGGAACAGGCACGTAGCACAGACTGTCAAGGTTCTTAAAGGTCTAGTTAGCAGAGGTAATAGATGAGAGTTGTCAGTTTCACAGTTTATGAGCCCCACGTGTCCCCTGAGAGCTACCGTAGCCTCTGGCCATTCTGCCCTTACCTAAGGCATGGACCGCTGGAAAAAAATATAAGAGAACCTGATGCTTCTAGTCATTCTGCATCCCTGCATCCATCTCAAAATAATTGGTGAGGCACCTTTCCACAGAAAAAGAGAGGGGGTATGAAAGAGTAATAGCTTGCAGCGAAACTGCACAGGTCTTTTGGTTCAACTCTGATACACCGAGTCGGTGAAGGTTGTTTCTCCAGCGGAAAGTTTGGAAAAAGTTCCATGTGACTTAAATGATTAAGTGTGTATCTCGGAAATGTAAGATCTTTTTGTACACAAGAGATTTTTTTGTAGTATTTGAACTAGTAATGTTACGGGACGACAGGGACGAGAGGCAGATCCATGTGCAAGGCTTTTATTAGAGGTGTGGTCATGAAACAGGCAAGGGTCAGACTACAACACTGGTACAACACAGGCAAGACAAAAGAGTATTCCTTGGGCAGGTGTGGGTCTTTGACCGGCAAACGTAATCCAGAGGGCGAGGCAAACGGGTAATCCAAAACATGCAATAATCCAGGCAAGGGGCAAACATAGTTCAAACGACAAGACGAGAGAAATCTAAGACAGGCAGATAATCAGGTAACAGGTAATCACAAGACAAGACTAGACTAGACTAGGAACTAGAAACTAGGGCAGAAAACTGGCTCTGTAATGTAGCTATCACTGGGAAAGCGATAAGCACTAAAAAATACTCAGCGACCTGAGCAGGATCTGAATGGATGTTATATAGTGTGTGTGATTGGTTTCAGGTGAGCGTGTGATTAGTGAAATGGAAGATGGGAAATGTAGTCCAAGTTAACGTGAAATAGTCTGTGTAGTGTGAGAGTCAATATAATGGAAGGGTGACGTCTGGTGGTGAATGAATGGAAGGGCAGGCAAAGGATCCATGACTGAGTCCCCCACCAAGGAGCCGGCAGAGCAGGGAACCAGGGTAAAGCCGGCAGAGCAGGGAACCAGAGTGGAGCCGGCAGAACAGGGAACCAGAGTGGAGCCGGCAGAACAGGGAACCAGAGTGAAGCTGGCAGAGCAGGGAGCCAGGTCAGAGCCGGCAGAGCAGGGAGCCAGGGCGGATCCAGCGGAACAGAAGACCACCACGGTGGAACAGACGGAACAGAAGACTACCAGAACATAGCTGAAGACCACCACGGCGGTCGCAGATGGAACAGGTGGAGCAGAAGGCCAGAGCAGGACAGAAGACCACCACGGCAGAGCAGAAGACCACCAGAGCATAGCTGAAGACCACCACGGCGGAGCAGATGGAACAGGCAGAGCAGAAGACCACCAGAGCAGTGCAGAAGACCACCACGGTGGAACAGACGGAACAGAAGACTACCAGAACAGCTGAAGACCACCACGGCGGTCGCAGACGGAACAGGGGGAGCAGAAGGCCAGAGCAGGACAGAAGACCACCACGGCAGAGCAGAAGACCACCAGAGCATAGCTGAAGACCACCACGGCAGAGCAGAAGACCACCAGAGCATAGCTGAAGACCACCACGGCAGAGCAGAAGACCACCAGAGCATAGCTGAAGACCCCCACGGCGGAGCAGATGGAACAGGCAGAGCAGAAGACCACCAGAGCAGTGCAGAAGACCACCACGGTGGAACAGACGGAACAGAAGACTACCAGAACAGCTGAAGACCACCACGGCGGTCGCAGACGGAACAGGTGGAGCAGAAGGCCAGAGCAGGACAGAAGACCACCACGGCAGAGCAGAAGACCACCAGAGCATAGCTGAAGACCACCACGGCGGAGCAGACGGAACAGGCGGAGCAGAAGACCACCAGAGCAGTGCAGAAGACCACCACGGCGGAGTAGACAGAGCAGAAGACCACCAGAGCATAGCTGAAGACCACCATGGCAGACCAGACTGCACCAGGGAATCTGAAACAAAAGGAACGGACAGAGAACCTACGGCCCTGGGGTTCGGACAAGGAATACAGTGAGTCTATCAACAGTCTCCTTGGGCCTGACAGACCAGACTGGAACTGAACTGGCTAACATTTCATGGGTGACTTCAGTGAATGAGATAGGACAGGCAGACAATACACAATCAGACACAACGGTAACCGATCAGACATGTGATTCAAAATCAGACTCATAAGTTGAAACTAGATAGATAGATGGTTCAGAATCAGATTCAACAGTGGACCTTGGACATACCATCAGGTCAGAATCGGGTACAGTGAGGAACACTGGATGAGCAGACAGTTTATAATTTAACTCACTGACTGAAACTGGCAGGACAGACAGTTCAACAGACAAATTTGGGAAAACAGAACAGGCAGACAGTTCATGAATGGTCTCTATGGCAGTGACAAGCTTAATGGGATAGACATGGAGAGCATTTATAGGTTCTGGGCTCATGACAGGCAAGTTTAAGGGTTCAAAGGCGGGTTTTTGGGCTGTGACCGACAGGGCAGCAAACTCTGTGTTGGTTTCCTTGAGAGTGGGTGGACAGACAGACAGTTCAATATTAGACTCATTGACTGAAACAGGACTGACAGAAAGTGCATCAGACATATTACTTGAAGTTAGACAGACAGTGAAACAACGTTCGTAGTTTGGGAAGAAGGAGGCGGGAACCGACGAACATTTTAACAAAACTTTAATAAAATAAACAAACACAAAATGAAAGTAAAGCGGCAGCCCCTCGCGGACGACCACCGCACACAAAACACAAAATAAAGTCCAGGCCTGGTCCTCTCTCGTCTTTCACTGTCCTCACTCCTTTTATCCTTCCGGAGCTCCTCCGTGGGACTCGAGACCGGTGAGTACTCCACCGGCCTCGCTCCTTTACCATGGCTCTCGGCCCCGCCCCTACTCGTCACAGACAGATAGCTCAAAATCAGACTCATTGACTGAAACAAGACCGACAGAAGGTTCATCAGACAAATTACTTGAAATTAGTGGACAGACAGATAATTCAGAAACAGATTCATGGGTTGACACTGGATGGACAGACAGTTCATTATTACTCAGTGACTGAGACTGGCAAGAAAGATAGTTCAAAATCAGACACATTAGTTGAAACTAGATGGATAGACAGTTCACAATCAACCCCCATGGCTGGTTCAGAACAGGACGAGAGTTCAGAGATGGCCTCCTCTGCCATTTCAGAGCAGGACAAAAGTTCATAAATGGCCTCTGTAGCCGTGACAGGACAAACAGAGAGTTCACAGATGACCTCCATAGCCGTGACAGGACAGGCAGAGAGTTCACAAACGGCCTCCATAGCCATTACAGGACTGGCAGAGAGTTCACAGAGGTACAGTGAGGAACACTGGATGAGCAGACAGTTTATAATTTAACTCACTGACTGAAACTGGCAGGACAGACAGTTCAACAGACAAATTTGGGAAAACAGAACAGGCAGACAGTTCATGAATGGTCTCTATGGCAGTGACAAGCTTAATGGGATAGACATGGAGAGCATTTATAGGTTCTGGGCTCATGACAGGCAAGTTTAAGGGTTCAAAGGCGGGTTTTTGGGCTGTGACCGACAGGGCAGCAAACTCTGTGTTGGTTTCCTTGAGAGTGGGTGGACAGACAGACAGTTCAATATTAGACTCATTGACTGAAACAGGACTGACAGAAAGTGCATCAGACATATTACTTGAAGTTAGACAGACAGTGAAACAACGTTCGTAGTTTGGGAAGAAGGAGGCGGGAACCGACGAACATTTTAACAAAACTTTAATAAAATAAACAAACACAAAATGAAAGTAAAGCGGCAGCCCCTCGCGGACGACTACCGCACACAAAACACAAAATAAAGTCCAGGCCTGGTCCTCTCTCGTCTTTCACTGTCCTCACTCCTTTTATCCTTCCGGAGCTCCTCCGTGGGACTCGAGACCGGTGAGTACTCCACCGGCCTCGCTCCTTTACCATGGCTCTCGGCCCCGCCCCTACTCGTCACAGACAGATAGCTCAAAATCAGACTCATTGACTGAAACAAGACCGACAGAAGGTTCATCAGACAAATTACTTGAAATTAGTGGACAGACAGATAATTCAGAAACAGATTCATGGGTTGACACTGGATGGACAGACAGTTCATTATTACTCAGTGACTGAGACTGGCAAGAAAGATAGTTCAAAATCAGACACATTAGTTGAAACTAGATGGATAGACAGTTCACAATCAACCCCCATGGCTGGTTCAGAACAGGACGAGAGTTCAGAGATGGCCTCCTCTGCCATTTCAGAGCAGGACAAAAGTTCATAAATGGCCTCTGTAGCCGTGACAGGACAAACAGAGAGTTCACAGATGACCTCCATAGCCGTGACAGGACAGGCAGAGAGTTCACAAACGGCCTCCATAGCCATTACAGGACTGGCAGAGAGTTCACAGACGGCCTCTACAGCCGTTACAAAACAGGCAAGAGTTCACAGACTGCCTCCATAGCCGTTACAGGACTGGCAGAAAGTTCACAGATGGCCTTCATAGCCGTGACAGGACAGGCAGAGAGTTCACAAACGGCCTCCATAGCCATTACAGGACTGGCAGAGAGTTCACAGACGGCCTCTACAGCCGTTACAAAACAGGCAAGAGTTCACAGACTGCCTCCATAGCCGTTACAGGACTGGCAGAAAGTTCACAGATGGCCTTCATAGCCGTGACAGGACAGGCAGAGAGTTCACAAACGGCCTCCATAGCCATTACAGGACTGGCAGAGAGTTCACAGACGGCCTCTACAGCCGTTACAAAACAGGCAAGAGTTCACAGACTGCCTCCATAGCCGTTACAGGACTGGCAGAGAGTTCACAGATGGCCTTCATAGCCGTGACAGGACAGGTAGTGAGTTCATAGATGGCCTCCTTGGCCAGAACAGAACAGGACGAGAGTTCATAAGTGGATACCACTGACACCTCTGGAGGTTCTGCAGTGGACGCCGCCACCTCTGGAGGTTCTACAGCCGTACCATCAGGAAAAAGGGAAAGTTCATTAGCATTCTTCTTAACAGGACAGGTACAAAGTTCAGCAATGGTTCCTTCGACCGCAACATGACAGGCTGAAAGTGCATTGCTGGGCGCCACCACCGCACAAGGAGCTGAAGCAAGTGCCGCCGCCTCGGAAGGTTCTGCAACCTCAGCCGCCACCTCTGGAGGACTTGGAGCGAGCGCCGCCATCTCTGGAGGTTCTGTGGGGGTGTATGCAGCCCAAATACACCAAAAAGCGATCCCCATCATGGGAAGCGCTTCAGACAGGTGAAGAAGTTCAGGAACAGGAGGGCTAGAGTGAGTGCGTATTGGAATACCAGCTGTGCCTGCTGACACCAGCGGTCGATCCAATTCTGACAAACTGACCTCGGAGATCTGGGTGCAACAGACAGGAAATGGCCAGACTCTGGACGATCAGCTGCGACGTGACGTGACACTGGAAGATCAGCTGAAACGTTACAAGACTCTTGGAGATCAGCTGAGACGTGACAAGACTCTGGGAGATCAGCCGAGACATGACGTGACTCTGGACGATCAACTTGGATGGTCAGCTGTGACGTGACGTGACTCTGGACGATCAGCTGTGACGTGACGTGACGTGACTCTGGAAGAACAGCTGAGACGTGACGTGACTCTTGACGATCAACAGTGACTTGACTTAACTCATGAAGATCAGTTGTGACTTGACATGATTCATGAAAGACAGCAGTAGCATGACACGGCTTTGTTGTCGACACCATTTTGTGAGCGCGCTCCGGTGCGGCCGCCATTACACGAGCGGAATCGGTGTCATGTTCCTCCACGACACCCACAGTAAAAGATGAGCCAACAGACAATAACGCATAGTCCAAAAATAGACTAAGTGAAGTTCGATGACCGCTACGGATCAGTCAAGACTTTAGTGGCTGGTTAATGCCATCACAAAAAAAATAGATCAGGACACAATCCAGAAAATCTGAATAATTAGCAATGTCTAAATATTCTAGATTATAGTCCTCGAGCATAGCGTGCCCTGCTTGAGGGCTAATAATTGTCTTGCAGTGTCCATAACTGGCCAGTATCGGTCAGGAAAGCCACTGGAGCCTTGTGTGGCCGAGTATTCTGTTACAGGGCGACAGGGACGAGAGGCGTGCGGATCCATATGCAAGGCTTTTATTTAGAGGCGTGGTCATGAAACCGGCAAGGGGCAGACAACAACACTGGTACAACACAGGCAAGACAAAATAGTATTCCTAGGACAGGCGTGGGTCTTCGATCGGCAAATACAATCCAGAGGGTGAGGCAAACGGGTAATCCAAAACATGCAATAATCCAGGCAAGGGGCAAACATGGAAATCTAAGACAGGCAGATAATCAGGTAACAGGTAATCACAAGACAAGACTAGACTAGACTAGGAACTAGGGCAGAAAACTGGCTCTGTAATGTAGCTATCACTGGGAAAGCAATAAGTGCTAAACAATACTCGGCGACCTGAGCAGGATCTGAATGGGTGTTATATAGTGTGTGTGATTGGTTTCAGGTGAGCGTGTGATTAGTGAAATGGCAGATGGGAAATGTAGTCCAAGGTAACGTGAAATAGTCTGTGTAGTGTGAGAGTCAATATAATGGAAGGGGGACCTCTGGTGGTGAATGAACAGAAAGGCAGGCACAGGATCCGTGAAAAGTAACAATAAGGTCCAAATTAATTTAGAATAAAGATTAATAAATTAAAAATTTGTCAATGCATTGGGTATCATTAACTAACAATGAACAATACTTATTATGTAATACTTATTGTGTAATTGTGCACATGCTAAATCAGGGATGTACAGCAAATTTCAGGGGAAAAAAGAATATGAATATACCTTTCGCAAAAATAAAACATCAACCACAGCTAAAGAAGCTAAAGTTCAGCTGAATGTTTAATTGTCTATTTACATAATTACATAATTGTCATATACATCAATGATGCTTATTTTAATGACTTGGCTTTGTACTGCAAGCATCATGACAGTATACAAAAGTTTGAAAATATAATAATAATATAGGACAGGCCTAAAACGTTTTAGGGTCCTTGGCCTGTGCTAAACTATGAAATGTAGACACCACTCTGTAAAGTTGTCCCTGTCAACTTTATGCTTTATCTAGTTATAAAATTCATCTTTTGGTGATGTTTATCTGTCGTTTTTCTTCCTCATACCAACATTCAGTCATTCAAGACTCACTTCACTTCCAATTTTCTTCATCCTCTTAGAAATCTTAGATTGATTTAACGTAAATATCAACTGTCAGAAACCTGTGAAAATAGGTCTTTCTTATCCATGCCATTGAAATGCATGCAAGCGAAGGTTTCGTCCCTCCTCCCTGACAACCTGTCCAGCATCTAATGACTACCACAATCTCCATTTGCGATTCTTTCTCTCATCTCCCTCCCCTCCATGCACATCCATCTCTAATCTGGTAGAAGAAAGGCCCTTCTCACCCGCAGAACTCTGGGAAGACAATACCACTGGGTTTTACACTACCTGTAAGCTCAGAGATAAGAAGGAAGCAGTGAAATTAGGGGGGGAAATCATTATTCTCTGAATGAGGCGTCTCGGGCTTGATCAGAGGGCAAATCAAAGCCCTATCTCTTAGGCTACTTAAACATTCACTTTAAAAGTCGGCAAACTGATTGTACTCATAAGGAAATCGTGGCTGCCATGCCGTCACCGGCCTGCATTCACTCCTGTCTCCAGGTTCTCCGGGATCCCAGCAGAGCCTTCACTCTCCTCTTCATTAGAATCCTCCTGGTGAGGGGCAGACTCTGAGAAATGAGCAAAAGATGTAAATTCGAATACAGAAAGGAAAAGGTTCAGATCTTTTCTCTTTTTTCCCCCTGACAAGCTCCGGAGAGGGTAATGAAACAAGAAATGTTATGGAAACTGAGAGTAGTTCGTCTTGCATGGCTCAGATGGTGTACTGGGGTGCTGGTGTTTCAGACGGACGGATGTGCTTTTGTCAATCTGTGGGCATCAGACACGTATTGTGACAGGAGGACACTTGAGTACATGGAGACATGTTGCCTAATTTTACAGTTGATCATTAAATAATGTTCTTATACCAACAAGCCAAGAGAAAAATTCATTGAATTATTAATCAATTTGCCTAATTTTACAGTTGATCATTAAATAATGTTCTTATACCAACAAGCCAAGAGAAAAATTCATTGAATTATTAATCAATTTCACATTTTACAAAACAAGCAAATAAATCATGCAAAATATTTAAAGATTTTTTTGCTACAAAAACAATGGAACTGATTTGTCTGCAACACATTCAGATGTTGAAAAAGGCATTTAATTAGGATGTGCCCATTACCTGCAACAGCATTTGATATTCTAAACACTCATTTTGACTAAAAAGGCCTTGATTTCAGTTTCATCTGTGCGGCTTTATGGCATTTCCATGGAGCATGCAGATTGAAACAAGAGCCGGCTTGCTAGGCCAAGACCCAAACATGCATTAAGATTACCCCAATCCTCATTAGCGCCCTGACGGACAGCATCATCATCATCTATTAGCGCGGGGAAAATATTCAGATGGGGTGCTCTCAACAGCTCAGTGCCCATGAAATTGATCACCTTAAAAAAAAAAAAAGTGGGGGAGGGATAGAAGGAGGCTATGGCGTTCTGATACACTGGAAAGATCCGTGCTCTTGGGCTTCTGCATTGATGGGCTGTCATGTAGCTGATAGGACTGTGCTTTAATTGGGGAGTGTATTAAACACTCTGCATGATTATTGGGTTTTCATATTAATGAAGCTTCAACTTGGCATATACTTAAAGAATGAAATCTAAATTATTGATGCTGACGATTATTAATTTTGATGTAGGATATGGGAAATTCTAGTATTCTGTAGATATGGCTGATGTTTCATTACAGGGGTTAGCCTGATTTGTTTAAACTCTAAGCTTAAAATAAATATTTATTAAATTCATCTTACATTAATAAAGAGGTTGGTATATTTGAGCTATATCTCATGAGCATGAGTGCTGTTGTTCCTGAACGTATATTTCAGTAAGTAATCACAGCCGTGGCCGTATTTGGAAAAAGTGCATGATTGAATAATCGCACGAGTGATATTGTTTTTAATTCAATAAACAATAAGTTGATATTGAAAATGACTCCAAAGCCTTGTCAGAACGTTTTGCATCTCTGATCAACACACAGTAGGTGGGATTTTTGGATGAATGAATCAGCATTTTGAACAATTCAGTTGAATAATCGATTCACAGATTCACTTTTCTTTTCTGAATGCGTCAGCATTTTTGAATGAATTAAGTGAACGATTCAGTGACTCACTCCTAAAGACAGGCGCATCTGAAATTGCATACTGTCTGAGAAGGTATTCAATTAGATCTGAACTTCATGATCATTTAAAAAGAATGTTCTATAGAATGTTCTATGTAGTCATATTGTCATTGATTACGTTTACATGTGCACTAATAATGCGATTATTTCCAATCAGAGTAAGGACTTAATCTCATGACACAATAATGTTTGCATGACACAAGCAAACCTCTTCACTCTAGTTTACATGCAATTGTCGTCATTCTGATTATTCACTAAGAAGTGTGGATTTTTTTATTTTTTTATATCATTATTTACATACCCCACAACATGAACTCACATACATTAGGTGTGTTACTGGCCACTGGCCCCTTACACCAAATGTTCACGCAAAGAAAGAAGGCATAACTTTTATTCTCGCTGTAGTTTTGTTGTTTACGCTGCCATGTCGTAAATACGCTGTGTGCTTCGTTGTGAAAGCGAAACTACTTTGTTTGGTCTTCCAAAAGAGGACGATATCTGCTTCATATGAGGAAATACTACAACTTTGCGCTGTCGATCGCAAGATCGGCTTTCACCATGGACGAAGCGGAGTCCAGCCCGGAGTCGTCACATGTCCTTCCAGACACTCCTTTGTCGAAATCGCCGGCTGCGTCGTTCTCAAGCCCACCCGCTTCTGCTCTCTCTAACCCTCCCGCCGTTCCTCACGCTAGCCCCCGGCCTCTGCTCACTGTAGGCCGCGGTGTGTGACACTTCGTTGTGAAAGCGAAACTACTTTGTTTGACCTTCCAAAATTGGACACGACTAGAAATCAGTGGTTAAGTTGTATTTACAACACTGTTCCAGAACACTTCAACCCAAATATTCAGATGTGTGCAGCACATTTTATGGAGGACTGTTTCCTGATCCTGGAAGTGTAGACTACAATGCCAGCTGTTCTGACTCAAAGACTGTAAGTACGTCTTTTATATTTAAATATTTATATTTTATATATTTAAAGCGAGTTTTTTGGGCAGTGTAGAGTAGTGCTTGTTGTTTGTAATTTCTCCGATCACAAATGCAGACATGGTTTTATGTTTACGCGGCGCGATGCAACACAACGTGTAAAAAGACAGTATAAGTCATTATAATCCATAATTATGTCCCCACTGGATGCAACGAATGCCTCGTTTATAATGGGTTTACATGTTTTTGAATCATCGCTCCGGCCTGACAGGGGAAACAATAATGTACAGTATGTGGAAAATAATGTGTTTTTTAACCTTAAACCGCATAAACACATTTCATTACACCAAATACACAAAATACTGTTCTTTTTAGCAGCATCATATAACCCCTTTAAACACCCCTGATTGGCCATTACGTTCAAGAAATCAACAGATATGTTTGTGATTGGCTATACTGCTCAACACTGCCAAAACATGTTGTAAAGAGAAACCTTTGAAGCTCTTGCACATGCACACTTTGGCCAGAGCTGTAATTTTGTGATTAAGGTGTTTACATGACTATTTATTGAGATTAAAATAGGCGTATGACACCTAGATGAATGTGATTATGGTCACTATGATTGTGAACTTATTTGCATTATTTTTATCAGAGTACTGCGTTTACATGAGGTAAAGTTTAATCGCAATGTTGCATTACGAGGGTGCATGTAAACACACTCATTGTCATGAGTCTTACTTTGTCAGTTACGTTGCTTCACTGCCATTCAAATCCTCTCTTGTGACCTAATGTGACAGTAAAGTATCCATTAGCTACGCATTTCATACTTCATTTGGGTACTTTTTTACCTACTGTTTAATGGATACTAAAATCCAAGCATGCAACTCATATCATGCACTCTTTTTCACCTTGGGTATACTAAATGTAGGAAAGTGTTCGACTGCAGAGAGTCACTTGTTTCATTCCTGAATCAGAATGTTTGAACAAATCGGTTGAATGAACGATTCAGAATACTCATTCATAAAGACAAGCTGAGTGATACAAATGAATTGTCAAAGTGGATGAAAATTCCAAGTGCTGTTGGACTGTTATATCAGGACTCTTGGAACGCTGCTTGACCAATCATATTAGAGGACCTGAACTAACTTTTACATTTATAGAATATCGTAACCTCAGAGGAATAGTACATTTCTTGTTCATATCAAATGAAAAAATTGCTTTGTGTATGAAGTTCATTTGATTTTGAAGATATATGTCATGAATAAGGATTTTTTTCTTCGACAAGCATCGATATATTTGCCTACTTTTCTATCATTATGTATTTAAAAGCTCTTACTGCAGATCTGTCCAAGCAAATTTACAGCTTCTGTGAATGCTGAAGTTCCGTGATTCTTGATAATATCATCATCTCATAACCAATGTTGCTTCCGGACAAATGATTGACATTCCCATTCAATAATCCTGATCTACAGCAGGTGGTGTGGTAGAGTTATGAACTCCGAGCCTCTATTCACACTGGCTTTCACAGACTCTCTCTCTCTCTTTCTCTCTGCTGTGTGGTGGAAGGTCACATAACCTTGGACCAGCCAGACCCATTGAGCCTCTGAGGCAAATAAGAGCTGTCACTGTGGCATTTCACAGCTTATTCCCATGACAACAAAGAAAGAATAGCCCCTAATAAGAATCAAAGCTATCATCGGACCAATCAATGATTTCTATTTATACACAGAGTAATCCAGAGACAGTCACAGATAAGATGGCAATCACATAGCAGGTATCATATGTACACAACTTGCAGTGTGAAATCATCCCAAAATTGAAAAGACAGTAATGTAGATATTCTGAGTATCTCTTGGGAGCAAAAAGACTCAAATGTTTCACTATTGTGCAGAATCTTATTTGAACTCTGACCGCTACACATTCTACAATGGAGATATAAACAAGAGTGTTATTATGTAATTGAACTCAATGCCTATGAGGACAATTGTCTTCAAAATGAGCGCTGGAGGAACTCCAGTAATGAGTTAAAAAACGTCTTTGTGTCTTGTGCCTGTGGGGAGCTAGCTATGATTAATAATTACTGCTTTAATTGTCTAATGTTAATTAAACACAATGTTATTATCTGGAATTAGTTGGAAATCTGGCCGTATTTGACTGTGACTGAATGGATGAGAATAACCATTGTTTCAAGACTGGTCTCGTGAGGTCTTTAAAATGTGGGTACAGCTTGGTGGACATTTTGGTAATTCTTATTTTATAGAAACATCAGTCATGTACAGCTGGAAAGGCACTTCCACATTTAGGACAGCTGAGTGTTTTATTTTCTCTCTCATCTCTGCTTCTTTCAATCATGAGGATTTTTGATAATTGTGCATTAGAAAAAAAAAATATATATATATATATAATTGTAGAAATTATTTGGAATTTTTAACAAATATTAAAGTATGAAATCTGGATATATGCCGTCCTGTTTCTGTCAATATTTTTTTCAAGAAGTTTTACCAAGGCTGCATTTATTTGATCAAAAATACAGTAAAAAAGACCATATTTAGAAAATATTATTACAATTTAAAAATGCATTTGAGGGTGGATTTTCAGCAGCCATTACTCCAGGCTTTAATGTCACATGATCCTTCAGAAATCATTCAAATATGCAGGTTTGCTGCTCAATAAATATTTATTATTATTATTATTTTTAATAATGTTGACAATTATTAATTTCACTTTCCTTGCTAAATAAAAGCATTCATTTCTTTCGAACTCTTACTGACCATAAACTTTTGAACAGTAACATAACTCAAGCTTTTTGTGTTTATGTTTGTGGCATACAGTAATTGGTATAGTCTTGGCCCATCATCTATTTTGTTTACATTTGACAATGGATCACTTTGATGTCTAAAATTAGTAACTGAAGCAGAACATTAGAACCCTTTATAGCAAGATTTTGAAGAATGTGCAATGGTAGCTAAAGCAAAAATACGTAAATCTTTTCCAATCATAAGCACCTTATTCCTCTTTACATTTCGTTATATTCTGCAAGCTTTTTGTGTTTATGTTTGTGGCATACAGTAATTGGTATAGTCTTGGCCCATCATCTATTTTGTTTACATTTGACAATGGATCACTTTGATGTCGAAAATTAGTAACTGAAGCAGAACATTAGAACCTTTTATAGCAAGATTTTGAAGAATGTGCAATGGTAGCAAAAGCAAAAATACGTAAATCTTTTCCAATCATAAGCACCTTATTCCTCTTTACATTTCGTTATATTCTCCATAACCCCCAGCTAGGCAGATGACACAAGCTCAAGCCCAGTGTCCCGTTCACCAAATCTGCTTCGTGTCCGTTCCTATGATGCATTTGTAGGACATTAATGGACCTTTCATGTGCAAAGCTCTTCAGCAGCCGTAAGGCAAAGAGCACAGGGAGAGACAAGGGCCGTGGTAATTGACGCCGAGCCTGGGAGAACAATCAAGGCCAAAGCAGCAAAGCAACACATCCTCTAATTATTGAGAAGTCTAGCACTGATGAATGATGATAATCAGTCTCCCAGAGACCTGCGCCTCTGTATGGTTAGAGCCGATTTTTCATGTTTCTCTCCCAGCTTCCACTTTTATTAAAGATGATATTTTATATTGAGGAGGAAAAAGGGATCTCCAGACAAAAGTTAAAATGCAAAGTTTTGAGTCTGTAAGAGACGACTCTGATTATTTCTAGACCTATCCACTGAGTACATGCAAAAAAGTGGATGAATGTGGAACAAAACATCAAAGAGATAGAACTAAGAAGAAGGGGGCTGAAAATATGCTGTTAAATATTTAGTGCTAATGCCAACAGGTGGTCAAGAGTGCAACCCAGGGAAATGGTTTAATTATGATGAATTATGAATGACCCTTGTACTTATGTAAATATTCAGTTCGTTGCCTAATTAAAAAAGAAAGTGGATCCATATCGAACAAAAAATTACAAAATTGATGTGTGCATGTGTAATTAAATGACAATAAAATATATATTATAATGACAATAATATTTTAATAAAAAATAGACTCTTAATCATAAATAAGTGGGTATTTTTACAGTTCTCAATACATTTTTGATGCTCATGAAGTAGCTTGTTTTATTTTTCTAAGGATTCCATGTAAATTACAGAAAGACTCCCAACATCTTAACTCCCTTCAATATTGCTAGAAAATAATCAGAACAACTTAAAGTATTTGAAATATGATCCTACATTGTTTTTTTATCTGACCTACTAGACGACTAAGGGGCTTGACTTTCATTTTTTTCATTTTAAAGATAAAGTCCAGTGAGTGAGTCAATTAAAAAAAAAAAAAACGTAAAAATTATTTTGCCTGTTTTTACATGCTTGGGTCACTTTCCAGTGGAGATGGAGCAGTTGAAAGTGTCACAGAAACAATAATTTCCTCAGAGATGCTGTATGAGCCTCTAATGGACTGTGCTTAGTGCAAAAAAAAATTTGGGAAGTGGCTGAAAAAAATAAATAAAAAACCTTTAGAACTGTCTTAGATCCCTGGGCATAGAAACCTCTCAGATAAGTAATAATTGATAAACGTTGTGGACGAGGGTTGCCAGCTGCTTAAAAAAACCCAAGATACGCTTAAATATACTGGAATACTATTATGCCCTTCTTTTATCCCTTTTCATCAACGTATCTTAACCCATCTTCCCCAATTCTCTCTTCTTTTGCTTCCGCTGATGCCAGCAAAAAGAGAGGAAGAGAAAATAACAATTTCGGTCAACACAGGCTTACAAATGGTATGTAATAATTCATCAGGTTTAAAATAGAAAAATACATTTTATTTTATTTATTTTAAAATTATATTATTTATGTTTGAATAACATTGATTTACTTTATATTCTCGATCTCTTCTTCTTCTTAGATAGATAGATAGATAGACAGACAGACAGACAGACAGACAGATAGATAGATAGATAGATAGATAGATGGATAGATAGATGTGACCATGAACAGAGTTGTTGCTGGAAATCATGGGGCCGGGGATAAGTTTATATTCCCAGCCCCCCCTAAAGATGCATTTATTCGACCCCCTTTTAACAAGATCCATAGACCACCCTGACCCTTGACAACTCCTCTGATTGTTTATGGTTTGAAATTGAAAATACAGATAAATCCAGATCTAAACAACTGAGTAAGTCAGAAAGAAACTATGTGCATTAGTTGAAATAGTTGTCTTAATTTTAGTGAAATTTGAACAAAATTGTCTGCTGGCTAATTATAAATGATATCTGGCAAGGCATGTGCTTTTAAAATGCGTAAGAGCTGTTTTTGAAGCCTTCCTTGAGTGTTGCTGAATTCTCATTAAAAGACACTCACCTGCACATGCAACATATGCAGCACAAATTATGCATGAACTGACACTGAGCAGCATTTTCACTCAACACTCAAAGATGTTTCATGTACATGAGGAACCACAAAGAACATTATTAGGGGTTTGCAATTAATCTGTTCTTTATTATTGTGGTTTGCATGTCATGCAAATTTGTATCTTACTGCAAAACAATGGCAATTACTGACAAACACTGTTACCCTCAATAGCATCCTTACATTATTTAAATTCAAACATCAAATCACGTTAGTATTGCAGAGGCGCCAACAAAAATATACAATTTCATCAGATGATTTATGGAACAATCAGTTTGAAATATGTTTCTGAAAAACAATGTTCTATGTCACTCTCTTGTCTAAATAGTCATTTATCTGAGATACTGAAGACACTCACCTGCACATGCAACATATGCAGCACAAATTATGCATGATCTGACACTGAGCAGCATTTTCACTCAACACTCAAAGATGTTTCATGTACATGAGGAACCACAAAGAACATTATTAGGGGTTTGCAATTAAACTGTTCTTTATTATTGTGATTTGCATGTCATGCAAATTTGTATCTTACTGCAAAACAATGGCAATTACTGACAATAGCATCCTTACATTATTTAAATTCAAACATCAAATCACGTTAGTATTGCAGAGGCGCCAACAAAAATATACAATTTCATCAGATGATTTATGGAACAATCAGTTTGAAATATGTTTCTGAAAAACAATGTTCTATGTCACTCTCTTGTCTAAATAGTCATTTATCTGAGATACTGAAGGCCATATTTAAAATACATTAAAGTCCTCAGACCATGTTTAATGAATACATTTAAATAAGAGATTATTAAAGTATGCCAGCTAAAATGAGAGGTTAAAACATGTAGAAAATTTCTTCCACTGAGGGTCATTTGCAGAGCCTTTCATACCCCTATTATTTTATTCATTGACTCTTACATGAAATATCTTTTACATCACATTTGCCTCTCCTAGTGGCTGTCTTATAAGACACCGAAAAGGCAGATTCTCTATGTTAATAATGTCTGCAGACCAGATTATAATTAGGCTTCACCACATTAGTCTTAAGGAACAACGGATGATAGATTTAAGTTAGAGTCTAGATGATTTTGTCATTTATGAAATGAAAGAATGTCCTCTTATAATAATAATTATTATATTATATATGTATTTATATATATGTATTTATTATATGTAAATTATATTTATTATTATTATTATTATTAGTTAGTCACACTTTCTGAAAGCCAGAGCACAACATATTTTTATAGCACAGAATGGTTTGTGTGCTTTTTTTCCATGCTCTATCATACACAATTTATTATTTATTGCAGTCTTGTGTAATACAAATGGTCTTAGGATAAAGACAAATCAAGAATTTCCATGCCACTAAGGCGGAAATAGATTCCTAAACAACTTTTGTCTGCTGAGGAAATTGGCACAGGATTTGAGGGGGTGGGGAGGTTCGGCAGACAACGACCAGGATCTGTGTCACTAGAGGAAATGACAAAGCTGCACTTGAGACAAGCACAATTTCACATGAATGAATAATTGAGACACAGAAATATCCGACAGGGCTGGGAGCTGCTATCCCATGTTTGCTTTTTCTAATTATGCTGATAGAGGCACCTTGAATTGTCAGGCGTCACTCATAGGGTGTATTGAAATCATGCATTCAGTTGGAAATTGTTCTTAAAATAAATAGGTGATGTTAAATCACTGTTGTGTTACAAAGCCTGGATTGTCAATAAATGCATAGCAGTTGTATCCTTGAGTGCTGTTGGAAAACTTTTTCGGTAACACTTTACAATAAGGTGCCATTTGTTAACATTAGTTAATTTAACATGAACTAACAATGATAAACACTTATGAAGCATTTGTTAATCATAGTTCAATTTTAATACTTACTAATGCATTATTAAGTTCAAAAGTTGTATCTGTTAATATTCTTTAATGGACCCGAGCTGTATTAATGAACTGTATTATTATTAACTAATCTTAACAAAGATGAATAAATAGTGTAACAAATGTATTGCTCATTGTTAGTTAATGTTAGTTAATGCATGAATTAAAACGAACTAATGGGACCTTTTCTTTAGTGAAGTAGGATTGGCTTTGGGTTATCATTGATGGCTTCAAAACTTGACAACTTCTTTGTCAATTAATATAGCAAGAAGGGGGAAGAGAGAAAGAAGAGCAAGAAAAAGTGTCAAACTAAAAAGACAAGAAAAAAGTTAGAGAGAGAAACTGCAATTAATGTGAAGGTTGCTCTTCTTTTTTCTGGGGAAAGGCAAACGGGAATTGGAGGCTTCCATCATCTTTAGTGGGGATGAGAAGGTACAGAAAAGGAAACTTCAGAGCATCTTGAGTCCATTATGTTGAATCCCAAACCTCATCTCCAGTGTAAGGAGAGAAAGTGAGAGAAAGTTTCATTTTTAATGACAGCTCATGAATTATTCCATTTATTGTATACACTGTGTTTTCTAAGGTAGCACGTCCAAGAAAGGTGACGATGAAACATGTAGAGAAGTCTCTGTCGTTTAGTTGGGTGGTAAGGTGCCAATGACACCTGTTGAGCAAAACAGGAATGTTCCCAAAAAAACAGAGCCTTGGCCCGTTTGGGAGATATTCTGTTTTCTCTCTCTCGGAAGGCTTCTTTTCCATTATTCCAATTTCAGTCTCCATGGAGAGACTGAAAAAAAAAACACACACACATCAGGTCAGGGAGCCGATCTAAAGCTAGTCCCGATATCCCCTGTAAACAATGGTTATGCATACTCAATGAGAATCCTTGTGATTCAATAACACAAAGACCCAGATTCAGAAACAAGTGTGATTCTACATCATCAGTAAAAAAAGAGCATTCACTCAAAGAGTAAACAAATGTTACCAAAAGTAAAACTGACAATAACAATTATAATGAAATATTGAAAAATAAATACACTTAAAATGAATAATACATTTAAACATTTTTACTGTATAAGATATACATTTTAAATAATGAAATTAAATTAAATTAAAGACTAATAGATTAAATTAAACACTTCTGTGAGAATAATTTCAGGTCATTGCTTCTGCTGGTCTTGTGTTAGAACACAATGCCTTTCATTTTGTAACAATGCTATTTTCACTTTGGTGACACATTCAAACCCAGTGATAATAGTAAATAGTATTTAAGAAATATGAAGTGACTGATTAATGTTTGGCAAGGATTTTAGGTGTGTGTGTTTGTGTGTGATAAGGACGTATGAGTAGGTTGAAAGAGTAAGAGGTTAATTAATGATTCTGGTGCTTCGTGATTTTTTTGTACTCTATGATTTCATTAATAGATTTACAGTAGTAAGATATCAATATTTTACACCATTTTTTCATGTCCTGGGGTGATATGTACATGTCACTGGGCTGACAGGATAATACAGACCTAAATCACATTAAATTATTAAATTATTTAGGTACAAATAAAATTATTTCTGTCATTCTTAGTCACAGTTCTTGAGGTGTTTATGGTGTACTATTATATTCCCAGATTAATATATTAATCTGAAAATATAAATTGTGCAAAATGTTATTTTATTTGATCATTTTTAGTTTAGTATTAAATCATATTTATTTTATTACCTTACAGATACAGAGGATGGTACTTATTCATTTTACAGAATGAATTAACATTATTGTATCAAAACGAGCAAGGTCAATGACACATTTTGATTGAATTCAGAGACACAAATTTTGAAGTATTTCTGAAGTGAGGTTGTCAAAATCAGTTTATTACATTCAGTGGTTGGGCATGAGGATTAAAATGGTCTAATGCTGCAAATTAAGCCGAACAAAACCCAGTCCTGCATTCTCACAGCCCTATCATACTGTCTCCCCCAGTCCCTCATGACACAGACATGCGGTCTACTCTTGTCATATTTTTCTACAGCCCGGCCAATAGGTGTCCCTGTAAACCATACAAATGCTAGCACCCAATCTCAGTCCTAATAATACTCACTGCCAGCACTGATTCCATTCATACTGGTAATGATACAGCCATCTCTGGTTACAAAGAAGATTGTTAGGTATAGGTTAGTAGTAGTAGAAGTACTATTTTAACCTGAATCCTCATCAACATCATCATCATTATCATCATCAATATTTTGTTTATTATTATTATGATTATGATTATTATTAACAAACTAAACATAATATACAAATTTTACCTTATTTGTATATTTGTATAGTTGTATTTTGTATTTTGTATTTAATCTGTATTTATGTTAGCTGTATGCACCCAAGGGTCAGAGAGTAACGCAATTTCAATTCTCTGTGTGTATGTGCTGTACATGTGGAAGAATTGACAATAAAGCAGACTTGAACTTGAACTTGATAATAATAGTCATTATCATCATCATCATCATCATCATCATCTTATTCAGTTCAATTAGGCCATGTTTAAATAGTTTTAGTATTAGTATTAGTATTAATTTACAGCAATTATTATTATTAGTAGTAGTAGTAGTAGCTAAATAATCGTAGTATTAACAATGCTATTATTATTCAGTTTAATTAGGCATTATTTAATAGGCACAATCTGAATGAACTTATAAATTATACAATACTACTACAGTAATAATAATAATAATAATAATGACAACAACAACTTTCTAACAGCCTCTTGCATGTGCTCAAAACATCCTGATCAAATAATCCAATGTGTTTTCCTCTTCCTCTCACTCTCTTTCTCTCTCTCAGTGGCAGCAGTAAAAAGGGGGGTCAGAGCAGTGTTCCCAGGATAAAAGAGCTGGGCTAAGGGCTCCTCTCAATCACTGGGCCCTCCAGGAGGTGAGCTTCACGGGGCGATGAGAGACCTGTCGGGGGTGCGGGGATGTGAGCTCCATTTAGACGTGTCTATCTCAGGAGGTGAACGCTGTTGACTCTCCCCTATCTCCTTTGCCTTTGGAGACAAAAGGCATGCAAATATTTGGTGTGCTGCTAAGCCCCACAGAAGCATATTCAAAATGTCAGGATGGTTATTTTCTGGCAAGGTGGCTCATCTCTGAACAGCTGGATTCAGTGGGATGGGCCGCTGCCTGTTGAGTGGCTCCCAGACAATGAGGGGTCCCTAACTTTACTTGTAATGGCTCTCTGAAGGAACAGTTTGCTGCCGGGACGGGTGCGGACAAGTCCATTTGTATCATTGGAATGTGATTTCCAATGCAACCATGTGAATTTCCTGTATTTTTCTGAATGTAATGTTTATATGTGATAAATAAATGCATTTAGTAAACTGAACAACAATTCTGAATATAATAAAATAGATCATAGTGTGTTGAAAATTTGGAGCTCCCTTTCAAAATAGTGATATAGTTTATGTCTTTTCTTCTCTTTCTGTCTTGTTTTCTCTCTCTGATACCCTCTCTGAGCTCTGATCAGGAGTGAGCTTTCTCATCACCCCTGGGGAGGCTGCGGGGCCTTGGTCAGCCATATGGTGTGAGTCCCCTGCCCCGCCCTCAATGACAGCCCTGGAGGAGCGGCCTGATGAGGCTGGATCAGACCCACCGCTTCCTGATGGAGAGGACAGCCCAGACTGAACACAGCAAAGAGACAGCCAGGTTAGGAAGAGGGAGACAAGGGTGATAAGGTGTGAGTGAATGAATGAATGAATGAATGATAAAGGGAACAGATCAAATAAAGGACAGTTTGTGTATGATGGAGTCTTTGAAGGAAAAATACCTAGTGGCAATGTAAGGACATTTTCATTTGGCTTCATAGATGGAATTTAATCCATTTTAATTAATAATAATTATTACTATTATTATTTTAAAATTAATTGATGTTTTTATATATTTATTTATTGTTATTAAGTCAATAGCTGCCTATGAGTTAATGGCTTGATAAAACACACACACACACAGTTATTGAGTAAGCACAAATTAAAACATAAAAAAAAAAAAAAATTAAACTGATAAATGAAAATTACATGATCATTAATTACAATAAAAAATAAATAATAAAATAAAAAATACACATTAAAAGTTCACATTGAAAATTCACATTGTACACATTAAAATTCATGTATATATATGTGTGTGTGTGTGTGTGTGTGTGCTATGATTAGGTCATAGTAAATTATATTGTTTGAAAAATCTAATTTTAAATAAATGTTGAACTTTAAATAAATAAAAATAAACTTAAAATAAATTTTGAAAATTGTAATTATTAATTTGTATTGGTCACTGACACATAATAGTCAAAGTTATTTTTTTCAGTCATATGATGCTTTGGGTTTACATTTTTAAATTAATTAAACTGATAAATGAAAATTACATGATCATTAATTACAATAAAAAATAAATAATAAAATAAAAAATACACATTAAAAGTTCACATTGAAAATTCACATTGTACACATTAAAATTCATGTATATATATATGTGTGTGTGTGTGTGTGTGTGCTATGATTAGGTCATAGTAAATTATATTGTTTGAAAAATCTAATTTTAAATAAATGTTGAACTTTAAATAAATAAAAATAAACTTAAAATAAATTTTAAAAATTGTAATTATTAATTTGTATTGGTCACTGACACGTAATAGTCAAAGTTATTTTTTTCAGTCATATGATGCTTTGGGTTTACATTTTATTAAACATCACTGAGCATGTAAGCATTATTTTTGATTATATTATTTGTGTAAATGTACCCTAAAGTAATACATAATTTAATTTGATAAACTATATCTATGCATGGATATTTTATGCTGCTGCTCAGTTGATTCATTATCAGAGTTTTTTTCCCCCAGCTCTTCCTTGCTCTGATTGCATGATCAATCTGCAGGTCAAGTATTCGTGTCAGGCACGCTGTGAAGATGCTGTAGTCATTTAACTATAATTAGTGATTTTAAATCATGTACATTAATTATAGCGTTTAAATGAAATTACCAAACAGTTGAACAGAAACACCTCAACGAGTCCCCTGTCGTACGGAGGGAGGAGCCTTGTCGTACGTACAAGAAAAAGAAATAAAAGAAAGACAGCTTAATTGTAATTCACTGAGAAGATGACAGTGGAGTGAATGTATTCCCTGCGGAGAATGATTGGAGAAATAAAAGTTTTCTCTATAGCCCCCCCCACCCCTGCCTTCTCACTCTCTGAGTTGCCAAACACCAGCTTGTCATTTCTGTTTTGTTTGGCTTCCTTGAGATGCCTGAAAGACTTGATACACACATTAAAAGATGCTGACATGTTTGCGTCTGATCCTCTTTTGGTCTCCATCTCTAATCGGGGGCGGCTTCTTTGTCTCCTGTATGTCTCCAACGTACGCACTCATAGAGACTGCCACAGGTGCCACAAAAAGACTTCCCTCAGATCAGCCCCATTTTGAAACATTTGGCAAAAGATGGATAGTTTTTCCCTGTCAGGACAGGAAAAAAACAGTGGGCACCCATATATGCCCGAAGATTTGACTCACACATATGAGGCTACTTAACCTAATTAATCTTCTGTGTTTACATCACTCATTACCACATTGACAGTTATTTCATGATGAATTACAGAGTTGGATGCGTGATACTTCCCAGCTACAGAGGTGTCCCGTGCCGGGGACGAAAGCCCAAATGAATCTCCTGAAGAGGTGTCTTGAAGATATAAGCTATTCAAATGAGACACTAACAGAAGGGGACTTTGCTATTGTCGGGCGCCTTATGATAATGTTCTCATTTGAATAAAAAAGAATCTTTGCCATTTTCTCCCCGTAGATCAAAAATGTGCGGCTTGAATAGTTGGTCCCCTCACTAAACAGAGAAGACAATTGGAGAGTTAACCATCTGCTGCTCTTTCGTTTGTTATGCCGATGGAATTCTCATACAGACACTCAAAGAGGGTTAAAACGAGGAGATTGTAATAATGGCATCCACCTATTACGTACTGTATTATCACGTGGGTTTTGTAACAGTAAATGGTCAGCTTTTGTGAAGCAACATTAGAGAGTCTTAGTGTGTATAAACTGCTGTACTTGAGAAGTTATGGTTAGGAGGATGGACAGATAGCTAGTAAATCCAATGTGGTGTTCAAAGAAAGCTCTGTTAATATCTTAATGTACAATACTCCACACAGTGGATCTATAATTCAGTACGAACAAGGTTGAAAATTAACCTACTGCACTTATTAACACAATGCTATGGAAATAATATACCTCATAAGAAATTTTTATTTGTATTTGTCCATTGTCTCCAAGACTTGATTCAAATAAAATAATAAAATAAAACAATAAAATAAAATACACTAAAGAAATGTACATTCACTAATAACCAGAAGTTTTCCCTCAATAAACTACTAATTTGCTGCTTATAGAAAGTAAGTAAAGTAGTTGTTGTAGTAGTTTGGGTAGGGTTAAGGGATCTAGAATATGATCATGAAGAATAAGACATTAATATGTTCTTTATAAGTACTAGTGAACAGCCAATATTCTAGTAATATGCATGTTAATAAACTAGTTAATAGTGAATAGTGTTTCCTAACCTAAATGTTACATAATTTATATGTTTTCTCTACCTTTTCTTTTTTTCTAGCTGGATTAAATAATATTATATTAAATAATGTTAAATTATTGAATGAAAAAAAAAATCTGCCTGGGTAACACTTTATAATAAGGTTCCATTAGTTAATGTTGGTTAGTGCTTTACCTAACATTAACTAACAATGAGCAATCCAGTTGTTACAGTATTTAATAATCGTTGTTATGGTTATATAAATTGTTAATAAAAAACTGTTCTTCGTTAGTTCATGTTAACTCATGAACAAATGATATTGACAGATAAAACTTTTGATTTTAATAATGTATTAGTAAATAGTAAAATTATTATTAACTAATTATAATAAATCCATTTGAAGTATTTGTTATTGTTAGTTCATGTTAAATAATGTAGTGTTAACGAATAGCACCTTATTGTAAAGTTATATTTTAACTTAAAATATAAGTAGGATTAGTAAATGATGAGATACTTTAGTATATCTGAGCTGCAGGAGCTGATGTATATTTGAGAGTGTCCACTGCCTCGGGCTTGTCCTCCAGCCACAGCTTCATGTCTGCTTCTGGTGGCTACACACAGAACAGGCACCTTACAGCTGACAGAGGCCAGTGCCTTGATAATTATCTGTGAGACATAATGTAAATCAGCAACACCAGAGGAAACAAAACTGTGGTCTTGAAAGAACGCAAGTCCTCAGCGTGAGCCTCCTATTTGCATTTAGCATGTAGCCGGGTGCTATAAACAGCTACTGATAGAGAGGCAAAACAAGAAACAACTAAGGTATAGTTCACCTAAAACTGAATAGCTGTAGATCTATATACGACTAGATAAAGGCCTTTGCATAGATATTTTCCATATACAAGGACAATTCATGGTGACCAGGGGCTGTTGAAGGTACAAAAACACTATAAAAGTGCTATACATTCAGACGTTTAGGGTTAGTAAAATTGATTGATTGACTGATTGATTGACTGATTGATTGATTTTTAATACATTTAATGGATCAAAAGTGACAGTAAAAACTTTTTGGTTACACTTTACTTGAAGGGGTGTGCATAAGACTGACATGACACCTTCATAAGCATGACATGACACCTACATAATTATGACATGACACATATCATGAATATGAAGGTTTTTTATGCATGTTTATGACAACTGTCATTAAGTGTCATTTGCTCAGTTATGTAATTTTTAGTGCAAAGCTGACATTGTTTGAGATGTCTTTGTTATGGGCTATGGTTAGGGGTAAGGGTAGGGGTAGGGTTAGGTCAAATAATGTCATATTTGCATTAAAAATGACATAACTGAGCGAATGACACTTAATGACAGTTGTCATAAACATGCATAAAACCTCCTTCATATTCATGACATGTGTCATGTCATGATTATGAAGGTGTCATGTCAGTCTTATGCACACCCCTTCAAGTAAAGTGTTACCCCCTTTTTTAAATAAAAAAAATCCTGAAAGAATCCTTAAAAATACAAAAATATTAATCAGCACAGCTGTTGATCATAAGTAATGTTTCTTGAGCCACAAATCAACATATTAGAATGATTTCTGAAGGATCATGTGACACTGGAGACTGAAATAACGGCTGCTGAAAATGCATCTTTCCATAATAGGAATACATGACATTTTAAAATATACTGCGATAGAAAATTGTTTTAAATTGTGATAATATTGCACAATATTACTGCTTTCCTGCATTTTTTATTAGACAAGTGCAGCATTAAAATGTAAAACAATGTGAAATAAATAAATGTAGGTTTTTTTTTTTTTTTTTTTTTTTTTTTTACTTACCAACCCCAAGCTTTTGAATGCTAGAGTAAGTAACACGTACATTATTGTACTATGTTCCAAGACTTCTGAACTTCTGTAATTCAATGGTTTTGTGTAAGGAACAGGGCTAAATTTGTACCATTTTAGTATTTACTGATAACTTTTCCCTCTGCTGCAATTCTAAAATGCAAATCTATCTTATGAGTTCAGGTGACTGGGAATATAGCACCTGTGTCATATTGACTACTTGGTAACTTTATAGTGCTTTTTTGGAGCTTGAAAACCTGTGGCCAATATTAACTGTATGGGACCGTTCAGTGCCATCGTATGGAAATAGAAAATAACTAGGTACAGTTTCTTCATTCTGTTTCACAGAAGAAATAACAGCATGCAGACTTGACAGAATTTTCATTTTTGGATGAAGTAGTACAATAGTAGCCGTACTCTCACTCCACAAGTGACAGTAGGATTGATGACTATTGTAACGGGAGTGTGACACTTTTACAGCAACCGCAGTTAATTCTAGCCAAAATATCTGGAGGTTCACCATGAGTGCAAACATTCTACTGGCAGTGAGATATTACAAAAGTCTTTTGGGTCCAACAAACCCACCTCATTAATATTTCCAATTATTATTCCTTTTCTGTTCTCTTTCTACCAGCAAATCTGCCGACCAAAAGAAGGAAAATAATTAGCTACTCCTGATATTGCAGAGGTACCGAGAGCGCCTGGGTCAGACCAGGCATCCTGCGTATTCTGACATTTTAAATTACTTGAACAATACCTGAAGCAATCTCTGGACCTAATTAACTTCCCACTGAGACCAAATGTACACATCGTTTAAAAAGATAGATTTGAGGGGACAAAGCATGATGCCTGGGCCTGTGCTGGGGAAAAAGCATGTGTCCTGGACCTAAATCCCCCTCCCCACCAGCACGTACCACACCGCGTCCTTTCCCATATGCAAATGCAATATTCTGTTGGCCCTATTTATTGTATTAGAGTAGGGGACTCTCCATCAAGTAATCAATGTGCTGTTCCAATGAGTTCATTTTAATGCACTCAATCATGCCTTTAATGTTTATGGCTTACGGGGGTAGCGAGCATAAGGAATGCAGGAATGTTATATGGCTTCGGTTTCGGCCCATTTCATCAAATATTTATGCGCTCAAAAAACGGGCATCAAAATAGGGGTGGAGGAGAAACACATTTTCTATGTTTCACTCTCCCTCTTTGTCTTTCTCTCTCACCTCCTGTGTCTGGCTCCCTTGTTTACATTTGAACTCCTTGTGTAATTCTGGCACTCCTCTCTACTTTTATTTATCTTTTAAAAAGGTTTAAAGTGATAGAGTGAGACGTTCTTCACAGTAACACGGGCAGCTTGTCAATGCCACCATCGTCATGTTATGAAAGGCCTTTGTCTTACTAGCAGGCCAGCAACAAATGATGCAAAAATGCTGAAATTCAGCTATAATTCTCACCCTATTTTCGTGTCAGTCTTACTATCAGCTCAGCTGCTGTTAGCGTCTCTTTTACTGGTAAATATAAGTAGCTTGTTTTTTGTCTTTTCCTGTGCCTAATCACACTCCTCATTTTTCAATGGAGCAGTTTAACTGCAGCACCCCAAGCAATATTAATGTTGCAGCTAGTCTATTTAAGGCCTTTTTGTGACATATGTGTATATTCTTAACAGTGCCTTTAGCTTTTTTTATTTTTTTTGTCAGCCTCATATCATAATGCAACAGTCCTTGTTTAGTTCGATACATGTAATTTATGAATTATATGTATACACTACTGTTCAAAACTTTGGGGTTGGTAAGATTTTTGAAAATGTTTTTGAAAGAATACTCTTGTGATCACAAAGGCTGCATTTAAAAAAATCAGTAAAAACAGTCATATTGCGAAACATGCTTACCATTTAAAATAACAGTTTTTCTATTTTAATATATTATATGTAATTCATTTCTGTGATGGCAAAGCTCATTTTTCAGCAGTCAGTACTCCAGTCTTCAGTGTCACATGATCCTTCAGAAATCATTCGACATTGAAAAAAATCTCTCTCAGAAATTATATACTATATATATATATATATATATATAATGTTGTTTACAATCTGTTTTGCAGAGACTAAATTATTTTCTGTGATAACAATATGCCACTGTATTTAACCCGGAATATTCCTTTATATTTCCCAACAATGTGGGTGTGTCAGAGAATGTGTGTGTGTGTTTAAAGGGAATGAGTGCCTGTTTCAGCCCATTGTGCCTCTGTTTGACTCACTGAGTGCCCTGATAGCTCTTAATTACTGGATGAGCTCATACATATTTTAAGCATATGTTTTCCCGCTTTGTCACTGGAGCTCACAACTAAGAAAAACAAGTTCATCTGCATATTAATTGGGGGAGCGGGGCGGATAGTGTTTGCGTGTGTGAATTGGGGGCCTGGGCCTGGTAACCAGAGTGGTGACAGCAGGAGGAAATGGCACTCTTTCATAGCAGCTGTTCTTTTAGACACCCACCCTCTTCTTTATTTCGGAGGAGGAGGTTAGCCCTGAGGAAACTGGCCCGTGCCACAAAAGGATAAAGGAGAACTTTGGAGGGGTATGCGAGGCTGGGGGACTCAGTCTGGCCTCCCAGCAACACCCACCCTCCATCATCTGGGACCCCAAGGAGCCCCTAACGTGTGTCAGGACCTTCATAGCATTCTTGATGGCTGCCGCTAAACTGGAGCATTAGCCACGAGAGGCCAAGGGGAGGCTGTTTAAAGGGAATTTGAGTGTGGGTCTGTTCACGGGACGCCCCCTTCTCAGCTATTTCTAATGACTAGCCGATGTCCTGTGGGAGAAGTGCACTGTGATTGCAGTCCTGTAAGCATCTGTGGCCCTTACGCTTGAGAAAGGTGCCATTGAACTGACAATATATATGGAAATCCCAGGCAATATTTCTTCAAAATAGTCGGCAAACCCCAGGCTCCGTCCCAACACATGGATCAGTGAATAACACATTAGAGGACAGGATTAAATAGGTCCTAATTGAATTTATGGACCCTTAAACTACCACTTAGAGCTCTTAGCGCTTACTTAACATATCTAAACAAAAACACTTATGATTCACTGTTGACCTAATGGCATTTGTTCATGGGTGATTTCACAGAGTATGACACTTTCCAAGATGTAGCAACGCTAATGTAAAGCTGGTAATTATTTCACTAGCAGTGCTTGTTCAATACAAAATACATTTCAAAACTGATCAAAATGGTGCATAATGAAATAAAACTAATTCAGTTTTTTTTTTACTCTCCAATAAAGCTGCTACATTCAAGTTCAAAAGCAGAGCTAATTAGTTTGACCTTTCCTGTCATAATTAGCATGTATTTGGCAGGAAAACGAGAGGCTGTTCAGCTTCTCCAACTCTCTATTATCATGCAAAATCAGGTCATTGAGAGGTTGTGTGGCTTTGTTTGCTATTCCTATACATTTAATGAGTGAAATCAACTATATCAACTTCAAGTGGTTTTGTAAAGGTTTTGATAGGAACATATTTATTCAGAGCCAGATTAATTCTTTTGGACTTAATTTGACAAATTGAATTTACTTTAAAGAATTACTAAATTATTAAAGGGATGGTTCACCCAAATATCAAACTTCTGTCATCATTTACTCACACTAACGTTGTTCTAAACCTGTATGACTTTATTTATTCTGTGGAGCACAGAATACTTAAAGTAATTTATGACAATAATGTACAGAGTAAATTATGACAACAGTTTCATTTTTTTTAGTTGAACTATACCTATTATGCAATTTAAATATTATATATAATTATAGGTATTAAACAATTTAATATTATAGATATTTAATAAAATATTAAATATATTCAACTATTAAAAATAAACAAATGTTAATAATTTAATTTTGTTAAATAGTATAAGTTCAAATGTGTCCATCAACAGCTTTTAATTCAGTCCCTCATTTACATTTAATCATTTAGCAGACTATCTTATCCAAAGAGGAGAGCAATAGAAGCAATCAGACCAACAAGAGAGCAAAAAGTGCTTTGACAAGTCTCAGATAGTCAAGCACAGTACCTAGCAAGTTTTTTTTAAATAGAAAAAAATGAATAGAATAGAATAGGTAAGTGCTAGTATTAATTTATGCATTTATTCATACATTCATCCATCTACAAAGATACTCAATTCATAGCCATATTCTATATTGTCTGTAACATTTAGCTATTTCAGAACTCATTTGATCGTGGTATAATATTTCAGGTTAAAAATTAAAGCTCTATTGACAGCATGCTGTTGGTTATCACAGAAAATAATTATACTAGTTTAAGTGTCCTTCTGTCAACACAGTTTTTGTTTACAATCTGTGTAAACAAAAAAAACCTTTACATTTTGGTTTTATAATTTACAATAATTTGGGTGGGGTGGGGTTATCATACAGTTTAAAACAAAGTGGATAATTTTGGAATATTTTAAAAATCAACCTCAAATTCGCTGTTAGGTTTATAAGCTATAACTGCTTGACAGGAAGGGATTTAAATGATATATCTGACATACATTCTCCCAGTGGGCTATTGGATGGAAAGGGCGCACGTTCAGTCTCTAGCTTTATTGTGATCTCCAACTCATTTGAAGAACCAAGCCCCATTGATGTATGTATGTTTCCAAACACGATACACTCTCAGAAATCCTGTGCTTAAAAGACAAAAGGGGCAATTAGAGAAGCTACTGTTGTTGTGCATTAAAGGCTCTGTCCTCTCTTGCTGTCTGCTTCTGGTTGGATTATTACACTTTCAGTGGAGGATTTAACCAGAGGCCAGTTGGGCCATTGCCTGAGGGAAGCCCCCCTGTTCAATGCACTAGAGATGCACTGCCCCGCCCACCCCCCGCTTTTATTGCCTGCCTTTCATTCTGCCAGGCAATCCCTCTGCAGTCAGTAGGCTCACAGGATAACCTGCCTCAGGCGGTCCCCAAAAACCCTAAATCAGCTCGTCTTATATGTATGCAAGCCCAAAATGTGCCTCGCTGCCACCTGATATAACTCATGCTACAAAGAAATGAGAGCTTGTGTCAGCAAGTGATGCCTGCTGTTCTAGTGGCCTGGAAGCAAGTTCAGTGCTTTGGCAAAGGATTTACAAATGTTAGCATGGGACATGATGTGCAGTCAAAGAGCTTTGGGAAAGGTGTGAGGACTTTTGAATAAAATATTTGGTGAAATGTTCCTGTACTGTTAAGCTACAATGCAAAAACAACATGTTTTAATTTGACTTAGATGTGTGAGCCTAATGCAAAAAAGATGAAGTTCCTGAACTCAACGCTGTTATGATGTTGAATGGTTTGAAACATTTCTATTGGTCCAGGCCTCTGTGTAATACAGTTGTGCACCATTTCAGAACTGAAATGAGGATTCCTTATAACTCCAGTTCTTGAATTTGAACTGAGGTTGCAAACAGGATGCAGAATTGTAATTTAAGGTAATCACATAAGCGTGATGTTTAATTAGAAAAGCAATGTTTTACATGAATGCTGGATAGACAAAGCCATTTGTTATCAATTTGAAAACAGACAGACAGACGATAGATAGATAGATAGATAGATAGATAGATAGATAGATAGATAGATAGATGTTCAATGCACTCGAGATGCACTCCCCCCCCCTTTATTGCCTGCCTTTCATTCTGCCAGGCAATCCTTCTGCAGTCAGTAGGCTCACAGGATAACCTGCCTCAGGCGGTCCCCAAAAACCCTAAATCAGCTCGTCTTATATGTATGCAAGCCCAAAATGTGCCTCACTGCCACCTGATATAACTCATGCTACAAAGAAATGAGAGCTTGTGTCAGCAAGTGATGTCTGCTGTTCTAGTGGCCTGGAAGGAAGTTCAGTGCTTTGGCAAATGATTTACAAATGTTAGCATGGGACATGATGTGCAGTCAAAGAGCTTTGGGGAAGGTGTGAGGACTTTTGAATAAAATATTTGGTGAAATTTTCCTGAATTGCAAAGGAATTCACATAAGCGTAATGTTTAACTAGAAAAGCAAAGCCATGAATGCTGGACAGACAAAGCTTTGTTTGAAAGTGTTGAAAAAAAGTTGAACAACCCTTTAAGTTTGAAGGATTATAGACCTTACAACGATAGATAGATCCGTCGGTAGACAAATAGAGAGACAGACAGACAGACAGACAGACAGATAGATAGATAAACTGTAAAGTATTTTCTTTCAATTTAATGCATCCTTGCTAAATAAAAGTATTAAAAATAGTACAGTATTACTGACCCCACACTTCTGAATGGCAGTGTAGATAGATAACACTTCCCAGAATGGATTACCATGTGTTAAATTTTTGGAACCGCAATTCAGTACATTGCTTTTCCTGTTATTCCAATTTAACTTCCTTATTAACGCTAATTTCAGAATTACTGGATAGTTGTTTAATTACGAGATAGTTGTTTTATTAACACATCTATAAATACAGAGTGCTTAAATGGTAAATACTAGTCTAAACAACGCAACCTTTTCCAGAAGTTTTTTTTTTCAAGAGAAATTGTATTATTCAGTCTTTATCCTGCTCTTAAATTTACAGCATAGAAGTTCCTCAAAACTCAAAACTGCACCCCTCCTCATGATTATCAAATGGACATAATATATTCATATGTTAAACTTTTAGAATCCACCAACTGTTTCCCCTTTTTCAGGCTTGTGAAAAGATCCCTTGTCTGTAAATCTGTAGTACAAGCTGGATTGTCAAATCCCCATGTGTTGGAATGGCTGATTTGGGTTGATGGTTCTATTAAAAGCAGTTTTCCAGGGCTGCTGAGTGACAGTTCTCTGCCAAGCTGGCTCGTGTAGAGGGTAAATATTGCAGGAGGCCAGAGTCTCAGGAGCATGTGTGGTCGGGAGCTGTGATCTCTGATCTCAGGGATAGCACACAGCAGGACGTGATTGCTCGCCGCTGCTCAGTCCGACACTCGACACGCGCATTTCACACTCTCTCTGCAACCCCAAACCTACTCAGCTCAGCTTTGAATGTCAGAAACATACTCCAGGCCCCCGTTCAGAGCAGCACATCACAGCTTTTAGCTCAAACAACTGCTTGTTACTGATCACTCAACTCTCCCTGGGCTGCAGGTGAAAGTTTCCACCGGCATGGAGAGCTGCAGTGTATTGCAGGTATTTTGGGGCTTCGTGAAGGAGATTGCTGTAGAATACTAATTAACATGTTGATAAGAGATGTTCACGAGTCACTAAGCACGATGACTTGAATTCATCAGGTGCATCTGAGGGATATATATATATATATATATATATATATATATAAAATCGCAATTAATCCAAAATAAAAAAAAAATGTTTACATAATATATGTATATCTACTGTGTTTATTTATTATGTATATAGAAATACACACACATACAGTATATATATGTATATACATTTGTATATTTATATTATTATATTTTATATTATATAGAAATACATTTAATATATAAAAATAACATATTTTTCTTAAATGCATACTTGCATGTGTTTGTATTTATATATACATAATAAATATACACCGTACACACTCATATATCATGCAAACAAAAACTTTAAATTTTGATGCGATTAATCACAATTAATCGTTTGACAGCCCTAATATACATATGACGCTCTCTATCAGTATGCTGCTGAATTGCTGCTGCTGTTGATTATTGCTGTATTTGTAGATTATTGCTGCTGCTGCTGCTGCAAGCAAGTATAGGAACTAGCTACTGCCAATGCATATGCCGATATGGTGCTGTGAGTATTTAAGACATACTACTGTGCACATATAGCATATAAAATAACCCGTAGCAGATCTATACAGGTGGAGCTGGGGAAGGTGGAGGGTTTCAGAGGAACTCTAAAAGTGCGCTAAAAAAAAAATGCCAACCAGCTATTTAAATTTAAAGCAGCAAGCTCATTGGCTGCGTATGCAACGTGAACCAATCAGCTTGTGACAAGTCATTTAATGCTAAGAATATCATCAGTTTACGTTAAGGACCCATCAGCCTGCACCATCTAGAGTTTAATGAAAGAACTTTGTATATATATATATATACGTATATATATATTGTGTGTGTGTGTGTGTGTGTGTGTGTTGACAGAAGAGCGCTTACAATATGTGGCAAGCGCTCATAACTATCACGTTTTCTTCTTTTTTTTTTTACAGAGACGAGTCAAATTATTTTCTGTGATAATCAACAGCATGCTTTCAATAGAGCTTTACTTATATTTAACCAGAAATATTACTTAACAACACAATCAAAAGCAGATGAGGTCTGAAATAGCTAAATGGTTAAAAAAAAATCTAGAATATGGTAATACATTTCATAGAATGGATGGAGTATCTTCGTAGATGAATGAACAGATGAGTAAATGTGACTGAAGTAATGTGAAAAGTTGAAATATGTGAATTCATTTAAGTTTTTTAAAGTATATATATATATTATATTATAAAAAATGAGACATACATATTTAAAATTTTCCATTTACATAAATATGTAATGAAAGATCATGGCTTTTACTAAATTAAAAACTAGTCAGCTGATTGAAGTTATTATTAACTGACTTTTTAAATGTTGTGTTGTTCTCCGAAAAGAACACATTATTTTAACATTTACATATCAACCACATCAACAAAACTAACTGGCCTACAAAAAGTGATGACCTGCAATTGATACCTTAAAGAGGTTTTGATTTAACCCATACAATGTTGTCTTGTTGATATAAATTAATATATTTAGGTTGATTCAGCGATATTAAATAATATTGTTAACTTATTTTTTTTCCAGTGTAACAAACAACAATCTGCTGTAAAATATAATACTGTGCAGAGCATTGCATTCGGTCAGCTGTGGATCATCATAGCACAGCTCTGTCACATGCAGTCTGGTGGCTCTGGATGGAGGATGAATTAATCCCATATTCAGTCTGACTGTCATACAAGTCATGCATTCTACATTCAACATCCATCCTCCAGATAAAAGGTGAAAGGACTGAGCTGGCCTGCTGCACTCGCCGTAGCTCACTTACCACTCGCCTCCGAGTATCCTCTGCCTTCTTCCTTTTGTCACTTTTAAAGGGAACTCCCTCTTTGCAACGTAGTAAAGGGACCCTCTTGGTTTTCACGTCCCAGACTTTATGCCTCATCCTGTGCAGTGACCGACGGAAGTCCCTTACACGGCTCTCTCGTCAGAGCTTGTTGTCTCACAGGCGCTCAGTGCCGCACTGGCTGCATTTTGTCAATAATCATTTATTTGTTGCTGCAATGGCAGAAGCCATTACATCTGACCTCCCTGTTTCATCAATTATGGATAGATTATTGGATGTGAACATCTGCACAAGCAGCAGCACGCGCTGTTTGGACTCACCTCGTGGCTGGGATTAGATAAAGTATTAAACTGTTGTTTATCGTCAGGCCAAAAAACTCAACTGGGAAGAGTCATGGGGGAATTCCTCTTAAAAAAATACAACACCCATCAGCAGGCACCTTAAATTGTTTAGCAGTGCCGCCGAGGTCCCCCCGTTAGCTGGTGGTCATGTATTATTCACAGGTATTCTTGGTTGTGATAAAGCTCATGATAAGGGCTTTTGGCAGACGTGTGGCAGTTAGTTATTGTTTTGTTGCATTGGAAAATGCATGAGCAGGGTACGGTTGATGCTGCTGCCACCCATTCATATGATTCTAGGAGGAACAGATGGAGGCGTAGGATTTTGCCAGCAGCGACCAACTACTTGGAACTTCTTCAATCCAGGACTTCAGTCCAGCAGTGGCCCCAAAAAAAGAAC
>NW_015505434.1:876173-877347 GCF_001515645.1 Sinocyclocheilus grahami
TGATTTGCTGCTCAAGAAACATTTATAATTATCAGTGTTGAAAACTGCTGCGCTGCTTAATATTTTTGAGGAAGCCTTTTCAACTTTTTGCATTATTATTTGATGAATAGAAAGTTCAAAGGAACAGCATTTATTTGACATGAAATATTTTGTAAAATTGTAAATGTGTAAACTCTTGTGTAAAATTCTTGCTAAAAAAAGTAATTTTTAATAAAACAATCTTTCTGAAAAAGTATGCGTTGTGAACAGTAGTGTATTATGTAATTTTAGTAGTTGTAGTATAAAATATATAATTGTATGATGAATGAACAGCAGTGTTCAAAAAATGAACATTAAATAAAAGTATTAATTTGTTTCCAAATTTTTTTTAATAAATAAATAAACTACTGTTTGCACACTTTTGAATGGTAGTTTAACACTAAGCATGTCTCTACAATCACACAAAATATTATCTGCTGCATGTTGCATTATTTGACAGAATTGATCAACATGTAAGCTCCTCTACATCATCTTTCCATCTTTAGATAATAAACAAAAATGACATTATCATAATTTCAGGGTTGTTTGCACTAACCCACACAGCTCAGTGAGTGCTCTCTTGGGTGTATGTGCTCATCGGGTAGTTATGAGATGATTGAGCACGACACAATGTGCAAATGTCATGCAATCTTCTTAAGCTTCATTAAAATGACAATATTTGTTATACAGGGAGGAAATTCTCAAATATATTAAGTACTGTAACTTCTAATGCTTATCGGACTAAATTAAATTGTCTCTACTGATAAAGGTTGAGAGTCTTTTATGTAACAGAATTTGTTCATGAAGTTCTGTTTAATTTTTCTTTTGAAATAATCTGAATAGTATCACCTGATTTCAGACTGTGAAATCTCATTTTGTCTACTTGCAGGACTACAGCAGCTGTTGTCACGTGTGGTGTGCAGAGTATCAGTCGGATGTCACTTGATGAGATACTAGCTGAGGTTGAAAGGCTTAGAGTTAGGTCAGTATCACCATACTGCATTATTAATATGGTTGTGCATACGTGTTTGCCCATCGAAGCCTTCTGTAAGAAAAAAAAGTGATGCAGCTTGAAATCAAATATAGATGCAGATTTGCTGTGACTTGTAGCAGTTTGGGGGGGGGGGGGGGGATTGTGGTCAAAGAGAGAGAACAC
>NW_015505434.1:878843-879505 GCF_001515645.1 Sinocyclocheilus grahami
ATTGTGGGCTTGATTTCAGCTTCCTGTGTGTGTTTGCATGGCTCCACCCTGCTCCTCTGTGTCTGGTGTAAAGACACATGAATTATTGATTTGTTATGATAATAGAAAGAGAGATGTCATATCTTTTCGGCTATATGCCCCTTTCATATGTGGGTATTAAGCGTGGCTCCATCTGTAAATATCGGATAAATATGTATATGACAATAAAGAAAAATAATATATAGAATATGGATAATAGTGTGCAGATAATGTTATCAGAAACTGACATTGAGCTAAATTAGTGTGAATTTAATTCCCGTTTAATGTATGTTTAAATCCTAAATTCTTTGCAAAAAAGTGGGCAAATCCATTTCACTGGGGAATCTCTGCACTTACAAGCCCTATGGAAAATGTGCTTTATAAATGTTTGATGTAGAGTTTATTTATTTGCATATCTACTGGCCTCTAAATACACGATTAAATGAAGCAAAATGGAATTGTCATCTCAAATATTACATTATTCTCTCAGTAGCTTTAAATCAGTGAGAAGGCACGTGCGGACGGACAGATCCTGTGGCATTCAGGAAATGTAATCATACTTTAAGCACCATTTCCATTTGATCTGTTACGCCATCTCTGGGTTTTCCAATTCGATATCCTCCCCCAAACTCCTGTTCCCTCAT